>NC_048303.1:24845574-24944735 GCF_013100865.1 Trachemys scripta elegans | reverse complement strand
AGTAGATCTTTACTGACAAAGCTCTGGCTCCTCCCTCCCCCACCTTAGAGTTCTAAACACTGAAGACAGCTGCAAGAAATACTTGCCATGCTCCTGCTAGGTCTCCATGCCATCCAATAATGGCTATTGGACATGCCTTTCTTCCCTCAAGAAGAAGAGCAGGAGTACTTGTGGCACCTTAGAGACTAACAAATTTATTAGAGCATAAGCTTTCGTGGACTACAACTATACTTCTTCGGATGCATATAGCTATATGCATCCGAAGAAGTGGGCTGTAGTCCACGAAAGCTTATGCTCTAATAAATTTGTTAGTCTCTAAGGTGCCACAAGTACTCCTGCTCTTCTTCTTGAGGGAAGAAAGGCATGTCCAATAGCCATTATTGGATGGCATGGAGACCTAGCAGGAGCATGGCAAGTATTTCTTGCAGCTGTCTTCAGTGTTTAGAACTCTAAGGTGGGGGAGGGAGGAGCCAGAGCTTTGTCAGTAAAGATCTACTTCAGGCAGTGGAGAGCTGTCTAACCCTATACCTCTAGTCATCTAAGTCAATAATACTTGGCTTCAAGGAGGGGGATTGTGGTCTCCCATCTCTCAGCAGCCTGCCCAGCTGGAACTAGAAGCTGTGGATGTCCAAGGTGAAATGAGGTAGTCTGTAATTTTTGAGTACTGTTCCCAGGCCCACAGGTTTCCTATCTTTTTGATGAGCTGCATGCTTCTAGGACACTTGGGTGGTCTCTTGGGCTGACCCAGCACTCTGGGATGCATGTGGACTGCATTCAGCAGTGCCAGCAATTTGGATGACATTACTGTCCATTATGAGAGCACTCAAAGCAACAGACTCCTTTATTGGCCACTTTAGAAACTTACTTTCACTGACTGCGAGAAAGCTCCCTCAGGCTTGGGGGGGGGGGGGGGATGAAGGCAATATGTTGTCCTTACTAGTGCCTATCTATCGGTCAGATCTACTGCCCAATTTAACTAACCACAGCGTTCAGTGCATAGCTAGATTAATGTCCTAAGCATCCTTCAGATAAGGGATCCTGAAAACTTCAATGGAAGAAACTGTGGCTTTCTAATAGGAAGAATCTTAAGATCAGAGGTTGGACAATGTTGCGCTTACTCCCACTGGGAATAACACATGAACAGAGCTGGCAATTCTAGACTGTCTTTTGGAACAGGTGTAATAGAAAGTAATCATGGCTAACTGACATAGCAATCAACTTGATGTCCTTGAACTCAAGTCTCTTGCAGGACTGTATGCTGAGGCTAGCCAGGTTACTGCAGAGGCCATCTTGTGTCACCACTCTTTTTGACAGTGCACAAATGCTGATCTAAACAGCTAAAATTCCCTTAGCAGACTTGAGGAGGAAGGTGCCTCTCCAGAGTATCCGAGGGAACACTAGCTGGAGGTGAGGTGGGAGGGTGGTGGCTAAGGAATGCCTGCTATAAATGAGTTGAGTTCACTGCCAGAACATCATGGTCTTGGGACTCAAAACACACTGGATACAGATGTTCTGAAATATCTAATACACTGCATTAGCAATATCTACAACAGGCCTTGCATTGATGCAGCTTGTGTATAGGCAACTAAACTGGCTCTACTTTTGTGTGTAGGCAAGCTTTGTTCCACCCTTCCCTTGGCCTCTTCCTTCCAATACTTAACTTTCTACGGCACAAATCCCACTGACCCAGGTTTGCCCTGGGAGTAGAGAACCCCCTCAGAACGAAGCATTGCTGACAAGATGTGTATGACCTGAGATAAGTGAAGGGAACCCACTCCCCAACACTGCAAAATGCTCTAGGGTTAAACACTTGATAAAACTCCCTACAGGCCTTCGCTCCCTCTAATTGTCTCCTAAAGTAACAAACAGAAGGATAATGCATGTCCTCTTAATATAACACTTTCAGTCCAGCAGGACCCATTAAGGACAGCACATTGGCCTTGACTGAATTTCCTCCCTTTCTACTAGTTCATATTAGAGCCTTATAGGATGAGACAGTGATTCACAGGATGGGGAGTATTTTATTAAATAAGGTTCAGTGACTGTACACAATTCAGGAGGCTTTAAAAAAAAAAGATACTGACTGGACACTTGTACTGCTCTCTTGCAGGGCAGGGAACAAGATACTAGCTAACAATTTTTACCTTAATACATGATGACTAAAGTGCCATGTAACTGCAAACATTCTGCTTCATAGAATCATAACATCTCCAACTACTGTGGAATTTTGTCACATGACTTAAAGTATAAGAATAAGACTTGTCCTGTGATAGGCAGACAAGATGAATAAGAGTACTGAAGGGATTACAATGAGTAATTCACTAAATCTCAGATCTGGTAGTACAGTAACCCTTCCTTGTGATCAACTCTTACAACTCCAATAGACAGGGATCATACACAAGGCCAAATAACCACCTATCTTGAAATGCAAAAAACTGGAGGAGGCAGTCTGTTTTCTGCAGCAGCAGATTATAAAGTAGTCAGACTGCAAACACTTGTTAGACTGAAGCTGATTTGCAAGATGGAGCTTCTGAGCAGGGTTCAAAGCTGGTACCTATCATCCTCCCTCATAGGAGATGAGCCCCATCTCCAGGCACTTGTGAAGTAGCTAAAATTCTCATTTTCAAAGGGTGATGGGGGACAAGGTGGTCCTAGAGGTGACTGATTTGTGGAAAAAGTACAAAGGAAGCCTGTCAGTCAGAATTAGAACTTGGAGTTCTTGACTGCTAAACCCAGGCTGTCTCCCTGAGAGGGAGTACGTGTTCTAGAAAGTTACTGCCTTGTGGCAAGGAAGAGCTTTCAGTCTGCCAGTAATGTCTAATGGGGGAATCCATATGCAGTTGTAAAATGTTGAATAACTACCTAAGGAAGCCCACTGGAAGACATAAAAATGTTGAGGCAGAGAACAGTTCAGATGAGAACCTCCCCTGTAGGTGCCTTTTAGACAGAGATCAGACACTAGTCTTGACTATAGTAGCTGCAGAAGGAAGTATAAACAAGTGCTTCCAGTTACTCCTTTTTGGCAAAGGCAACAGTAGCACCACAAATTCCCACTTGTACTATCAGTGATGTACAACTCTGCAGACCCCTAGAGATTTATCCTTGTATCTGATCAAGCAGTTAGCAAATCTCCCTAGGACCCTAGTCTATATAGACTAGACTCTAGCACTGGAAGATGCCCAGATATTAGTGAGGAGTACAGTACATTAACAAGCATGTGACAAACATCTCACTGCTTCATGTGTGATTCACTTTTATCTGTACTGACCAAGGGTACATCTACAGAAGGATAAAAGCCCATGGCATGGCTGTGGCTGGCCTAGATCAGCTGACTTGGGCTCTGGAGCTGGAAGCAGGGGAGGGGAAATTGCCATGTAGACACTTGAGCTGCAGCCCAAGCTCTGGGACCCTGAAAGGGTGGTGGGTCCCAGAGCTTGGGCTGTAGCCCTGAGCCTGAATGTACACTACTTCTCACACACACACACACCATCCCAGAGCTGAAGCCTGAGTCAGCTGACTTGGGTCAGCTGTATGTATTTTATTCCTGTGTAGACATGATCATATTGAAGTAGACTTGATATTCAATTTGCTTTTCCAGATTGACCATTCATAGCTATTATGACTTTTCATGAAGTACTGTTTTTCTTCTCTATAGAAACTCTTCTGTAGGCCAAATTCTAAGCACTTGCTGAATAATCCATTCTGTGCTTGGATCCTGAGCATAATGCAAATTCTCAATCAAATCCTAGCCCAACAGTTTGTAACTATTAACTTAGATCACACTACTCTTAAACACCACAAGGGTGATGGCAGAAAATAGGATTTACTGCAACTTTGTCATGGACAGTTGGAGCATCTGCACAGTACACCATGGCAGGCTGTGCAGAAGATATGCAATAATCCTATCTCATTTCTAATGAAATAGTCACATGCCTGAACTGCAAAGAGGACTATCTCAATGTTGGCAGATTTTGATTGCATCTTGTGAGATAACACTAACTGCTTCAATGTAGGGGGAAGTCTCAACTTTATTGGGACAGTGGGGAACCCTGGGATGGCAGAGTTCTTACAGGAAACCTCTTCTTACCACTTAGAGTAAATTCTATCTATAGGGTATGCTTCTTGAGCTACAATTCTAGGTGGAGGTGAATGGCTCTGAGCTATTCCTGTACTAAAATTCTTTGTTTACATGAGTTATAATGCACTTAGTCTGAGTTAAATAGACTTAACTGAGCAACACCAAAGTTGTGAAGATCCACAACAAATAGTGAAATAGAACTATAAGGACTGATGGTTGAGGCTTAAAGCAACAAACATATCTATACACTTCAGAAACTACATAGTCTTATGAGACTATTTAGGACCATTGAAGCTTCATACTAAAAGCTGCTTATAGGATTGAAGAGATCCATACCGAGGAGAAACTCTAGCTTCCAACTTCTGGATCTTGACACACTCTTGTCTAAAGCTTCTTAGTACAAACTGAAAATATCTACCTTTGTCACCTATATTTAAATGACCCAGAACTGCAATAGCCACAAAGCCATTTTGCCCTTTATTCAATTAGCTTCAGATGGGATAAGGGCATTGTGCAGATAAGCCTGGGGCAGAATCTGGCAAATTGCTTCCAATTATTCATATCTGAAGAAGTCATTGGCATGACTTACAGTAAAATCCTGGGTGCTGCTAAAAACTAAGTAAACAGCCAGTAAGCAGAATGCTGTTCCAACTTATAGATGCTGTATTTTTTTTTCTAGAGCTTGGTGACCAGTTAGGAACTAGTACAAAGATTTGGGTATGCTTATATTCATGGAGTTATTAACCAATATTAGAAACTGGCCAAAACCTGTTCCCATAGAAAGCTGGCTATTGAATCTCTTCCAACCAGTTCTCCTAAACATGTACAAATTCCTTAGAATGTCACATGTTTGAGAACAGATTTGTAATATGTCAAAATCCTTTAAACTGCTGAACAGCAAGTTCATTTGGAGAACTGTTAGATGAGTAGGCAACAGATGCCTGGCTTTAGTTTAAAAACAACCTGAAATTATGTAAATGCTGACTAAGCCATGTTCTTGTACTTCCTGGATTCTTAAAATCAAATGCTAAGTAAAGAGCAGAAAACTGGTGGGATGATGCCATGAGAACAGACTGTCCTGATCAGTTGATGGAGCAACAGCTAGTAAACTATGCTGATATGGGAAAGGCATTTGGATAGTGGGTCACTGGAATGACTTCTTGTTGCCTGTGCTAAGACCTTGGAGTACATCAGTCTCTCACAAATGAACCCCTGTGGCCACCATGGTTTGGTCACTGGCTTCACAGCCTTTTTTTTTTTTTTTTTTTTTTTTTGAAGTTCAGCAACCAAAAACTAAACCAGGGAACAGGCTCCCCATCGCTACCTCTTCATTGCAATTAAATATTGCTTCTAGAGTCAGCACAGTGGCACAGGAAGGAACTACTACAGTATCTTCTAAAAAACATCCCACAATAGAATAGCCTACAGAGGCAGGCCTGTGACCCTTGTCATAAGGATACACCTTTGTGAGAGAGGCCTAAACCCAGAGCAGGACTGACTCAAGTAGCTCATTTAAATGACAGTGAGACAAAACTGTTACTAGAAAAGCATTGTCTCAAATGACTATCTTAAGTGTTGTGAACTTTACTTTTTGTAAACTCGCTTTGACCAGCAGTGTTGTGATTGCTTAGACCTCAAGGCAAAAGCTGATATTTGTGAAAGGTCACCAAATGTCTGACAGTAGCTAGACTAAAACTGATTGTAGCAACTTTGAGATGAGCTTGCCATCAACATTAACTTGGATTATGGCCCCTTTTTAAAAAAACCTCCAGTCCTTTGGAAAGGGGGAAAGAGGAAGGACTCTTAGTGGCTGGTGGGGAGGGGAGCCAAGCATTTATACCTGGTGTGAAAAGAATGACTAGTAGTAAATGGCATACCAAAAATGATTCTAGTGTGAGTGATTCAACAGTTTGTGATAGTCCTCCATGGTTGGAGATAAGACAAGTGAACTGAATAAACTGCAGTATGTATCTTATGAGTTTTTCCACTTTGTATTAGTGGATAATCTAAGCAACTCTACCCAGATGTAAAGACACTTTTCTCAACCTGTGTATTTAATTTAAACATTAGCTTTAATAAAATTAATTTGCTTTAAAAGGCAAGGTGTCCATTGGCCACCATCAAGACTCAGTTTGCATCTGGATTTTGGTTGCTTGAGTCTTCACATCTGGTTCTAGTGGAACATATAGAAAAAACAGTTCACCAAATTACAGCTGGTGGAGATGACAAAGCTCTGGGTCAGTCTCATGCAACCTGCCTCTACTTTCCTAGATGTAGGCAAGAGACAAACATGTATTGCCAAAAATGCAGTGTGGTGTAAAGTATTCCCCTTAAAAGGGAAATGCTACATAAGCAGGCTTCAGAAGAAGCCTGCTGTATTTGCACTCTGATACCCCCATAATGTCATTGGGACACTAAGAAATGGAAATTCATTTAAATTTCTCTGAAATGAGAGCCAGAAAGGTAAATGGATAATCCCCCCCCCCCCCAACTTCACTTCAGGGGAATGAACTGTGATCTGTAGTGAGCTCCCTGAGGAGGCTAACCCCACTAGGGTCTCAGATTAGGCTCTGCCCCCATGTCTGTTAGACTGCTTGCTGGCTGACTGGTATCACTTTCTGATCATAAGGGGGGGAAGTTCAGTTCTTACTCAGCAGGTCATGTCACAATCTCAGCTGTTGCACTACAGTAGGTTCATTCAATTTAAAGTGTAAACTTGATGCCCTTGTCCACTCAAAGCATACAGTGCTCTAGCATTTTGGGTGCTTTAATAATGAAGCAAAACACTTCCAATATAGCACTTCAACTTTCCAGATGTGCACAAAAGACCCTGTTCAAAAGACAGATGTATCTGAATAGTGCATTCGTTTTTTTCTAATTCACTAATGCTTGCACAATGCCCTTCAAGGTTATGCAGTGCATTACCAATGAAACAGTGTTTAAACAGAAAAATGTGCAACATTAGCATCCAGTCTAGAGATTTATGTGAATAATTGTCATTGTCGGTCAAGCCACACAGGGACATACATGAATATGCTATTGTATAGCAGAAGCTGCCCCAAGTATCAGTGTCCTGATAGTATCAATGATTATTTCAGAATCTCTCATGAGAGCAGCATGTTTCTCTCTACCCTGTTTCAGCTTATTCCACTAACTTTATTTAGTAAATTAACCCACTTGTAGGGAGAGTGCTCCTATTAAAATAAAAAAAAATACTGAAGAGCTGCCAGGCAAACTGCAGCATCTCTTAAAAATAGATTTCTTCACATGCGCCACTGGAAACTGACAATATCCTCCAATAGCTATGTAATGGACTAAAGATGTCCTTTTGGCAAAAATGTAATGGTCTCTTTATGCAACTGCTGTTAATAGTGTTCCTGACTATTGGGTTGTAGTGCCTGTCTTCTCCAGACTCACTTAGTAAGAGCTGAAGCAGAGTACAAAAATACAAGCTTTCTAAACTATTAAGAATTCAAATGACTAACCGTTTGGGAGAAAACACTGCCTTACAAAACTATGTTCCTAGTACTTAAATTATTGCAGCAGTTCTGGCAACTTCCCTTATTCCCAACAGGCTATGTTGGCGTTGGCAATAAAGCCTTGCTTTCCTGTACTCTCTTAGCTTCCTGGGTTCTAATTCAAGGTTAATATTTACATGCATAACTCTTTCAGCTATAGCAAGCACTTGCAGACCAAGGGACAATGAAGAAGCACATGCTGTGAGGAGGACAAAATACTAGGCAGTCTAGCAGAGATGTTTACTTTCCTGTTAGTTTTTCCTCTGGTCTCCATGTTTCCCCAATTTTTTTCCTTTCTCCACACAATTTAACTCTCATGGTCCTTGATGCAGGGCCAGAAATGCAATTATTTCAGTTTCTATAAATGGCAGGTGAATTCTCTGCTTAACATAGTTCTCTCGTTCCCTCAGTTTCCAAATAGCAGCACAAGCTATGAAGAGGGATGCTATGTCCATAATAGAGGTTTGCAAAATCTAATTGCACAACTATTTGAAACAAAATGCCATCCTAAAGTAATGGTAGTACTGTAGCTTATTGGCCACAATCCTAAAATAAACTGAAGCTGCTATCCACGGAGCCTAGAAACTTCTGAGGAAACAACGCCTTTAAAATGGTTCTTAACCATCTGTATTTCTTATTCAATGATTCTTGGAATATCTTAGCCTTTCAAGAAGTCAGCCTGCCTTGCTACAGGTCTGAAGTGCATGGTAAAACTAATCTTAATTATCAGGTGGATAAGTTCCACTAAAATGCTTGAGTTAAGACACAGCCTCCCACAGGCATATAAGATGCATACTCGTTTGGGTGTGGGGTTGTACTTAATAGTCTGAAATACCTAGATTTCCTTGAACCACGCTGAAATCTCAGCAGGATTTCCTGCCTTGAGGTAGATGGCTGCATGGGACATGTCTTACGAGGTTTCTTATCGACAAACATGTCTATGTGAGGTGCTGTGCTACCCCTCTCTCCCTTCTCCCCTCCCCCCATGCCATATGTGCATGCTGAATGCTCACTCTTTATACATGGTCCAGCACTAAATATATTTCACCCCACAGGATACTGACAGGAGTGCTAGGCAAGTTCTGTTTCTGAGACTGATCTCAGTATTACATCAGAAGTAGAAGCATCAAGATAGGAACCTCAAATTAAGGAGAATCCTAAGACTAATAGTGGGTGTGGTTTTTAATGCAATAGTCTCCCTCTGTAGACCATACCTTATGAGTCTGGATGTTCCACTTAGTGGAACAATTTCTGACCATAGCTGCTGAGGGCCAAACTCTACCTCACTTACACTAGTGTAAAACTCAGAAGTACGAGGGCCAAATTTCTCAAGTGTCTGAGGTCTAGCCTATTCCAACTTTTTTCTAACTCTCCAATAACTCAGCTGAATTACTTGCTGCTTCCTCTTTCAATTAATATTTTTAAGCTTTTAACTGAAAGAAGCATGAGAAACTGGCACAATGAAAAAATACAAACATTTCCCTGAAATAATCCTTTAAATTCAAGAAGTGTAAAATTAAAGGACTAGAAGTCACATTTGAAGGGCTTTAGATCCCAATAGCTAAAGGGATGGGGGCAGACGAGGAAATGTATACAAATGTGGCCCTCTTTCCAGTGCTATTGTAGACAAGGCTTCATAAAGGGCTGGCAACTAATAGTCAGTGCAATGTATTCTGTATACATATGCTGAAGGTGCAGCTTTTGAGTTTCTTCCCAGATCAATCCTACTCCTGGATTAGATGACATGCACAGTACAGTATATGAAGTTGCCATATCTGGTTGTGTGCCCCTGCCCTGTTTTGTTTGAGTGGTGATAAAGCAAGAGCAGGTCTCAAAGTGATCTGGTCTCAGCTTTCAAAGTGTTAGCTGCTGTGCAGTCTAAGGCCAAAATACAGAGTGGCCTTGTTTCCACTACTATCAGTAAAAACCATGTTTCCAGGTGTTCTACTTGCTTTGTGGAAGACTCTAGCATCAATAGTGGAATACAATACTGCATGCACCTAACACATAAAGCCACCTGTTTTTGTTTGCTGTGCAGCCTTCAAAGCAAGGTGGACTCATGTATGTATAGTAGGGTGGTCTTGGCAGGCAATCAACAGCCAGTTAAATGGGATTAATTGTGCATCGCTTTATCCCCTGAGTCTTAAGCACTTGCTTCTTCCAAAGACTGATGGTCTTTATCTGAAAGCTTCAGACCCATCTGACAAATTATTTGCCCCATATGTAACCAATTGGTGGTTAAGTTATGGCTCTTGTGGGAATGCTTTCTCCTTCTTGGGTTAAATGGCTTGTAGTGCCCTAGTTGCTGACTTACTCAGAGCAGTCCCTAGTGGATGCCTTTACTTCATCATTGAACTAATGGCATCTGATCTATCCTGTTGCAAAGAGCTTTTGGAGAAGTACTCACCTGTGAATACTACTCTTGTGGCACTGCATGACAGTGCAGCAACCAAAGACTTACTCAGTTATATACAGAGTGGTTGCCAAAACAAACTAAAATAGCAGTTGCTATTTGACTTTCTAACTTGGCCATATGTTGACTTCAACTTAGCCTTGGTCTGTCTAGGTTCTCACTGGTCTCTGACTTGGCTTCAAACTGGAGTAGGACTTTCAAGAGAACTAGATTGAGAATAAGTGTCCTGTACAACAGTAATAAAACAGTGCAGCTCACCTGCTGATCTTAATAATCAATATCGTTCTCTCTGGGCTAGAGAATACCTTGAACACTAGAAGCACTAGCTGGCCCAAATGATCACACCTGGCTGGATTACCAATAAGTCTTCAAGTAGTCCCTGCACTCTTAACAGAAGCTGAACATCAGACCCTCCCCCTCAAGAGGAATGTGGCAAGGGGAAAGGTAGTGTGGTGCACAACTTCAAGACAAAGTTCCTCTATCTACATCTCCTCCCTATTTCTGGCTAGGCATGTATAGCTTCTGAAAATGGCAAGCCCCCTTGGCTCAGTTAGGGCACATTTTACTGGGTAGTTATAGCTTAACCTGAATCACCTCCTAGATCCTAGCAACCCGAAGTTAAAATTAGGGTGACCACCTGTTCCAAATTAGGCAGGGAGTCCCAAAATGCAGAGTTCAAGTCTTGGGCTGAAGAACTCAGGACAGCATTTGTCCTGGATTCTCCACAGCTCGGCTTGGCACCTTCCTGAGGCTCAGGTGGGGCCAGCCTCTTCCTGGGTGGTGGGACTGCTCTCTGGCACCTGCCCTGGGCAGGTGGAGGGTCCATGGCTCCCCACAGCAGCCTGGACTCCCTGAGCAACTCTTACCATGGCCCAGCTCTGGCTTCTGGCCTCAGCAGGGCCATTGAGGGGTGGAGGGGGAGAGTGGGATCCAGCATGTATCCCACTTCTGAAAAGGTGGTCACCCTACTTAAAATACCCCTTGCTCATTGCATTATCTCTAAAGTGGTTACACAAGTCTGGGAGTACTCATACAGCACAAGGTCTTCTCAGACCACTAAACTGTTATTGTTAATGAAATTCTTTGAACTAAATATGGTGCTTTTTTGAGCTACTCTTGAGGCTCATCTTAGAGTAAAGAAGCCCAACTCACTAAAACATTAACTTTGCAATAGTCTAACCTTTGCACATTCCTGAACATCTGGCTCAGCAGGAAAAATGACTGAGTCTCCCAGCTAGCTGAGTGAGAATGCATCCCATGGCATGGTAAATGACTTCCAAACTGTTTAACTGTGCATCAAATGTGTTGCTTTTTGCAATAAAATCTGAAGGACCATGTTCTGGAGTAAAATACTGGCACATGATTTTCAAATATCTGTTCCAGGACAGGGATACAACAAGCCAACACAGAGCTATTTCAAACCTAGCTCAAAATGCAACCTGCAAACCTGGCTCATTCCCAGATTCATAATAGTCTTCAGTCGAAGCTTTGTACAGTATGCATTTGCTATTGGCTTTGGACAATCTAGTTAGAAACTGGACACCCCCTCTGTAGGCAAAAACATAATCTGACTTCCACAGTGAAAATGGATCCAATCTTTCCTATCTAAGCCTTAGGAATACTCTAAAGAGACTCCTTGGAACCTAAACTGGTGCATAAGCTTCCAAAAGGGGTAGGGAAATAGGGTAATTCTATCAGTGGGGGAGCACATACCTGCAATGGTAAGACTCTTCTGAGTAAGAGAAGGCAGCTTCAATCCTTGGGTATATAAACTGTGTAGGAACAGATCTCCAGAAAGTAATCACTTGCCTTTGGTGGACCATTTTTCAGTGGAGCCTCACTCTGGCATATCTTGGCTTTCTAAGGAGGGCAGTTGTCCATTTGCTCATCAAAATAGTACTTCATAACCTTTGGTTGCTGCCTCCCTGACTCAACCTACTTATTGAGAACCATTCATTTAAGTTGGGCTTATATTAACTGTTCTCAATAAGAACTGGTTAACTGACCTCTCAAAGCAGTTGTCAGTAGGGAATCCTAATCAGATGGGTGTGATCTAGTGGGGATCCACAGGGATCACTACTGGTTTAATGATCAATCTTTAGATCAATGATCTAGAAGTAAATTTGCAGAAAACAAAGGTGGGCAGAATGCCCTGGCATTCTGAACCAATCTGGATCACCTGGTAACATGGCTTTACCATGAAAGCAATGCATTTGTTTGTATTAAAATGCAAAGTCATACATCAAGGGGTGGTCCTCATACCTACTGGATGGGGACTTTCAGAAGATCTCCTTTCCCTAAGGATGGGGAAGGGGGTAATAAAAGGACAAACAACTCAACGTGAGCTCCCAGTGTAGCAGTTTGGGGGCAGAGACAGGGGTAACATGATCTTGGATAAAAAGAACAGGAGTACTTGTGGCACCTTAGAGACTAACAAGCTTATGCTCCAATAAATGTTAGTCTCTAAGGTGCCACAAGTACTCCTGTTCTTTTTGTGGATACAGACTAACACGGCTGCTACCCTGAAACCTGGTATAGGATTGTAATTTTTCCAGTTGTAGCCATTGGTGGGACTCTGTAGAAATCAAATGGATAAGCTGCCGAAAAAAGTAATGCAAGAACAACCAGTCAGGTTGATCTAGAGGCAGACTTGTGATTAGATGATGGGACACCATAGTCAGGAAAACTATGCTGTGCTAATGGAAGAATGGTGACATTGTACTTCTCCCTGAACCTGCAAAGATGCTCTGGGCTGAAAGACTATTTAAACTCCACTGCTTGTAGTGGTGATGCCAATAGTCATAATGAATCAGCTTTTAAGGAATCTACAAAGAACTGAAACCTTAGCATTAGAAAAAGGAAATTAAACTTGAAGTTTCACATAACTGTACATGTGAATCAAGACTTCCAGAAATCTTTGCAACAGACAAGGCCTTTATCATAGGCCTAGTTGATCTACTGGCTGTGACTAAAATATAGCTGCTAGTGCTCAAAGTTTAGGGAGGTTATAAACTAGCTTTTTGCTCTAGTCTGTAAACCATAGGAGCAATTTAATGCAACCTGTGAATCTGGGTTAGTCAAAATTAGTGATGGAAGAGATTGTGTAGCTAAAACAGAATACCTATTTGTAGGTTTCTCAGATCATAATATGTTTATTACGTATCCATGCAAACAATGTTGCACTAGAGGCATCTGCTTTAAATTGAACAGGAGAGTAAATCTCTAAGTGGGATGAGATTAAATCTTGGTGACCAATATGCATTAAGTTTGTTGTAATTGACCCTAGACTTCATGTGGAATCAACTTTTTGGTATAGATTCTACAGGTTCCCCCTGGATCAGATTGGCAGAGACTTTTGGTTTTTTCACTTTCCTCTGCAGCATGAGGCACAGTTGACTTGTGGGTTTAAACTAATGAGTGGTAGATTTTCTGTAACTTTAAGTCTTTAAATCCTGATTTGAGGACTTCAGTAACCTAGCCAGAGGCTGTCGAGTACAGGAGTGGGTGAGTGAGGTTCTGTGGCCTGCAATGTGGAGGAGGTCAGGCTAGAGGATCATGATGGGTCCCTTTTGGCCTTAAAGTCTTAGTCTAACTGTTACAAAGAGCTCACCTATATGGCCACAAGTCTAAAGTTTTATATAGTGGTGGGAAACTAAACTGAAAAGGTGACACTACCCACCAAGAAATAGTCTGGCTGAGGAAAATCTCTTGCAAACCAAAAGCTCAGCAATGTTAATTCCAAGAATTTTTTCCAAAGGTAACATCCAGCATAAATGTTCAAAACTCCTGAGCAGTCCAAAACCTTGCTCACTAGCTATATAAAAGCCTTACCTAGCCATGACTAGACACATGGGTATTAATACTTGATTTAGGACTCCTGGTCTCTTTATGGCTTGGTCATTTTGGAACATGTTCACTTGGCTTCCAATAAGCAGCATGGAAGAACATTCTGGGTCTTCTCACTTAATTGCAGTTGAAGTGCACAAATTTGTGCAGAAAGTTCAACAGCTGACTCTTAAGTGCAAGACTAAGCAGCAGAACTTCATGTTGGTTTTGGAGGCATCAGTCAAACCTCCAAACCAAATTTTCTAGACTCAAAACTGGATACTTCTGGAATTTTTGCCAACAGTTGCCCTTTTCCCACAAGAAGTGATCTTGGAAGCAGGGGGAGCAGACTACACAAGACTTATGCCTGCCTTGGTCAGTTTTCAGAATCCAACACTTAGCAGCTATCACTGACTGTCTTGCTTCAGTGAAGGCAGATGAGCTTTGAGTTTCCAGCTTAACTTCCTGATCTCCAGTGACTGGTTTGATCACTCCTATGCTAGAGATGATTGATTTGGCTGCCCCTCTTAGGGGACTGACTTAATCAGGTGGAGGATAGTGGCCTGAACACTGACTAGCCTTTTGACTAGAGCAAGGAAGGAAATAGCAGCTTTCATGGAAATTCTCTTCCAATCTGGTCTATATGTATAATTTTGCTCCAATCTTTCAATAGCCTTAGTTTTAGGTGCAATACTACAACACTGCAGCTTCCACTTGACTAGATAACTAGGAAAGATGGACATCTTTCCTAGAAAATGTTACAGCTGTTCTGCTGGGTAATATTGTATCTGAGGGCAGTAATAGGAAATATACATGCTTCAGATTTTATAAGACTCCCAGTATTTAGAGGAGACACCCTTATTGACTCCAGGCAGCCTACACCAAAGAGCCACTTAATGGGTTCACTTTAGGAATTTCACAATTAAGAATGAATTTGCTGTCATTTGGAGTTTGAGAAACAGAAACCAAAGAGCTACACATTCATCCTGCCCCATCTGCACTGAAAGTCAATATTAACAGCTATCAAATTACTCATAGGACTTAGGTACTGGTTTAATTTTTATTAAACCAGTACCTAACTGACTTGCCTTGTGATGTAGCTCCTCTTCAGTGCTATAGGGAAAACCAAACTAAAAATTAGTGACTCAGACAACCTTTAAACTTTAGCATGAGGAAACCTTATGCTAAGTGGTAATAGCTTGTAATATTTGTCATCTGATATCAGTGTGACAATGTAGCTTTCTAACTGGCTCTAGACACTTACTTTTAAGTATGCTTTATTGTCCCCTGGAAGCCTATTTCTATTTCCTGACTGCTTCAGATGGCTGACTAGATATTTTTTTTAAATTCTTTAAATACTGTCTCATTGTGGATGTCTTGCATATTTTGAAATCCAGTTTTGCCAGGTAAAGTTGCATTTATCTGATGCTTTGCCTGTGCTAGATCTGGAAATACTAGATCAGGGTAGTCCATTTTTTTTTGTCCAAATTTCTTGAGCAAGGTACAGTCAAGGTCCAGACACCAGAGAAAATTAAAATGAACTGATTAAGATTTTTTGTCTGTTCAAAAGCATCTGGTGATGCAGATTTGGCCTGCAGTTCACCTATTGATTATCCCTGAACTTAGATGTCAAAATACATTGTTACTAAACAGTTACTCTCTGTCTTTCAAACTAAATTAAGAAACCACTTAGAGCTTGATCAGGACTGCAGAGTTTGAAGATCCTCTGTAATTACTTCATGGCTTCTTAGTCAATCAAATGAGACAGTCCGGTGATAGAACTAGGGGTGCTGCCACATCCCCTAGCTTGAAGTGGTTTCTATCATATACAGGGTTTACAGTTTGGTTCAATGACTCTCAACACCTCCACTATCAAAATTGTTCCAGCACCCTTGGAGACAATTTGAAGGGGCTATTACTGTAAAACATACTGGCTTTACTCAAAACTCAACCCAAGTACCAGGTCTTTTTAGACTGTAAGACAACTAAATGTAGGGAACATAATTATTTCTGAATAATCTTCACCTTCTAATGGTGCACAAATGATTGCCTAGGTAACTTGGATAACTGTCTGTAAACACATGAGGTTTAGTAGACTGTACTGTAGTAGTTCCTTTCAGCTTGCTCATATTTGTAAAGTAGAACTACCCTTAAGAATTAAACTGGACAAAATAACTTGTAGAACTGCCTGCTGCACAAGTTCCTACTGAACTTTTGCTGGGCGGGTGGGCAAAAAGCCATCCAAGGACAAGGGATCTTCTGAGATCTACATGAAGGGCACATACCTTTACACTCTGGCAAAATGATGCCTCTGCCCACTACATCACATTCTTGTTAGCCCAACCAGCACAGGACCACAAATTATGGGCCTGCTTGTATAATCCACTTGAGAACCATACTTATCTGGATTAGTGAACAACCATCACATGGCATGAGAGGCTCTGAAATGGAGAGCATATCTGCACAGAATCAGTCCCTACATGTGTTATACCTAAAGTCTTGACAGATCTGACTGTCTGGAGTCTATTGCATTATTGGCTGTCAGATAGGAGTTCTTATCATCCAGAAGGACAAATCTGTGCAGAAAATGGGTATTTAGAGCATCAATCTTGAGGAGAGGAGGAGAGAAGCAGTGGGTAAGCTTAAGTCTCAGCAAGGGGAGAATACAATCTACTTCAGGCCACATAACTTTTTTGCAAAACTGCAAGTGCTGTACTTATTCACCTATGTGGAATCTGAAGCACTTACCAGTAGCTTTCCTCTTCCCTTCCCTATTGTGCAATTGCAAAATGCTCACTTATTTAGCAATAGTTAGTCCTTTGTTTATAGGAGGCTAAGTGAAATTGATCAAAATGGCAGTTTAGCTAGACTAGAAGCCAACTTCTGTATGGCAAATAAAGCAGAAACATCTCAGGGGAGCAATTGTATAAAATTGACACCTTGACCTCCTTGGCACACAAAGCAAATAGTGGCTAGATCTTGATCATGTCCTGTAACTAAGCACTTTGGCTATTAACATATGTGAATATCAGTGTCCCTTGATGGGATGCCTTAATGTCTTCCATGAAAGGTCTACAGCTGTAACTACAACTCATGTGAAATCTAACTTCTTCACTGGTCTGTATCTAGTGGACCTATGGCATGTACTTTTTTTTTTAATAGTCTTAATATGGTGACACTTTTAAATCAAATGGAATATTGGCAGTTTAACTAAAGTACTTAATCTCCTTGCTGAAGGTGAAGTATTATGCCTGCCTGTTGATCACTGTTTGGACATCCAACAACACAGCGAGTATTGCATTCTTTAATGCTTGTGGCATTGAGGCTGGCCTCCATCTCAAAATGTCTAATGAAGTAGAAACAACTAATATCAACAACCAGCCTGAGCAGCAGGCAGTACCAAAAGCACCTGCCTCAAAGAAGGAAAAAAAGAAGGGTAAGCAATTCATCCCTCTTCAATACTAAGTTACCTCATATGCAGGCTGTGACTATTATCCCTCTAATATTTCTTCAAAATATCACTGGAGGGCACTCTTTAAAATAGCAACTGCTCTGAATGCATGTCCAAAACTTTAGCATAACCCCTCAAGGGACTTACTTAAACTGGGGGCAGGGAGTAGGTAATGAATACTAGCCAAGATGATCAAAAAGATGTCTGAATCCTTAATGCTGTTAAGTGGTTCACTTCCATAGTGCTGGGCATCTAACAGTTGCCACTGATAGCTTAATCTCCAGGAAGCTATTGACACTTGCCCATGAACCTTTCCTTCTGAAAAGACTACTGCATTTAATGCCAGACTTAAAACCTATTGCCTAAAGAACTTCTGCCAAATCCCAGAAGCTTAAGTTATCAACTAGATGGCCTCATTTTATTATTTATTTATTTATTTATTTATTTTATATATAAAAATAACCCAAATGATCACTATTGGAGCCTATAAAAGGACCCATCAGAGTTGAACTTGTTCATACTCTACTCAACTTTCATGGCAGTGCAAGAGATTCTAGCAAACCTTCAATACTGAACTGACACTCTCTCCCCTATCTTTCTAGAGTCCATAAAACCTAAAATCATTCTAAGGTGGTAGGGAGGAAGCAACTGGACCGACTGCAAGATCTTAGATGTGTATCAGTTACTCTCATAAACCTGCAGCTATCTTCAAAGGAATAGCTCACTGTTCTGGAACAGTGTTTAAAAATCTAAGTACTAACTTAGAACTGGAAACCTCCTGTTCAGGTTCTGGTCATCTGGATGGTGGAGTCAAATGCATGTTGTCTGCACATCATTCTACAGACACTATTCCACATACAGAGTGGTCAAACCTGTGTTGGGTTTTTTGTGCATAACACTCACCTCTGAATTTCAGAGGTTCTAATACCTGCTGGCTGCTTAAAGGTAATCTACCAGAATCAAACATTAGCCTTTGTTGTAGTGTCCAAATACTTAACTTTCATAGTCTGTAGCACAACAAAGTTGTGGTGTATGAACTAACAGGACTGAAGTCTGCTTCTGTAGATCTTATTAATCACTTGATGTATGACCCATAAATCTTGTAGACAACATTTCTTGTCACCAAAAGTTAATGTATGAACATGCTCGCTGCAGAATGGAAGAGTAATCTAATTGGTTATAGACAAAGATTTTTATGCAGTGTCAGAGCTTGGTATCACAGGTTACAATATCATCACAAATTATCTTTTGTTACTAAAACTCATGCCTTAGGTCTTGGCAAAGTGACAATCTAAGGCAGGGGTGAAAGTAATAAATTCTTACCAGTACAGGGGCCAGGCCTCAGGGCAGAAGGGGCAGGGCTGGAGGTCAGCCTCCCCCAGCCAGCCCATCCATGCTACTTGGCCCTTGCCACCCAGGGCTCCATGGGTGATTTAAAAGGGCCTGGAGCTCCCAGCCTCTGCCACAGTAGCAGCAGCTGGGAGCCCTGGGCCCTTTTAAATTGCAAGCACCAGGGCAGCTGCCCTTTTGCCCCCACCCTCCCTGTCAGCAGCCCAGGGGGGCAAACAGGGCAACTATGTTAAAGTGCTGCGGCAGCACTCTAACATCATTGCTCGGTTTGCCTCCCCCATAGGCAGCCCTGCCAGTAAGAACTGTACCAGCAGGGCCACCAACATTAAGAGCTGCTGTGGCAGCACTTTGAGGGTCCTTCACCACAACAACACTCTAACATTGCTGCCCACCCCCCCATCAGTGGCCCTGCTGGTAGGGTCTGTACCTGTTTGTGTTTAGACAGTTAGCAACCCTAGACTAGGGGCTTTGGGATAAACAACCTGATTTTAAACTGGCTCAGGGCCTTCTTCCTGTCCCAGCGAACAGACGAGTCCCCTGCTCCATTGAGGGCCCCAATCCTTCGCGTAGGGCTGGAAGGACTGATAGGGCCTGTACCAGCAGGGCCACCGCCAGGGGAGGCAAAAGGGGCAGGGATGTTAAAGTATGGGCTCATACAGCTCACTTTCACCCCTGTCCTAAGGTAATATGCCTATTTCAAGATCTAGAAAGCCTGTAGCATAACCTTGTTAACATTCAGACTAAAACCCCAATTGGTGCAAAGAAGCAACTTCTTGTATTGATTCTCTAAACTAAGCTTTAAACTGATGCCTCGTATTGCTTCCCCACAATTCTAAATCCCCCATCTAATAAACAATGGGGACCCAATGGTACAAGAGTACTGGATACTCCCATTTAGCCGATACCTTAAAAGCAATACTAAAACACATGGCCCATGTAACTTTGTTAGCAGCAGACTAGAATGGATTACAAAATGAATGACAAAGCACTCTCTTCAGAGAGACTAGACACTTAAGCTCCAAATACCATTTAAAAGCTTATCTATCTTTCAGGTTCAGAAAAAACAGATGAATTTCTTTTGGCCAGATTCAAAGGGGATGGCGTAAGATACAAAGCCAAGTTGATTGGCATTGATGATGTTCCAGAAGCAAGAGGAGACAAAATGAGCCAAGATTCAATGATGAAGCTGAAGGTAAAGGTCTGAACTTGGCCTTTTTAACCAGACATGCATGCTAGTCAATAGGCAGACTATAGTGGTCAAAGGCAAGCCATGCCACAACTCCCACTGTGTACCAAAGCAATATCAAGCAATTACCACACTTCAGTGTGATAGAGGTGCACAGATCCTAACTGGAGGAAAGGTGCCACTCCAATCAAAAGATTAGCAGAACTAATGAAGGGAAGGAAGCAGCCCAAAATTACAATGAGCAATGGTTTAATCTGAAAATTGCTCTGCAGATATTTCATAATCCATATAGTTCTTTGCATCTGAACTGGAAGATGCAGGTTGGTGAGCCAAAATCAAATCCTAAACTTGGGGAATTTAAACTCCCTGGAAGGGAGTGAAGGTGGCAGGGAGAATTTCCATAGCAGTTGTGAAGACTCTAAATTGGATTAGTCAAAGAACATGCATCCACTACTACTGTAACTAAAACAAATGCATGCTCGTCTAGCAATTCAAGAATGCGCAATAAAACCTTAAGTCTTATTCTCTAGACTGCTTTGCTATAGGTCATAATGCAGGCAAAGCAGAGTGAACGACAAAGCTACAGTCAGCAACATTAAGTGTGTTCAGAATTACATGCCTCAGTGGTCATATCAGCCTCTTCAGTACTAATAACTTAATCATTCTTGTTGGGCAGTATGGATAAGCATCTGATCTCAAAGTCATCTGTTTGGTTTAAACCAGGACAGAGACTTTACCTAGTAAAGATATTGCCCCATAGCTCCTTTTGACAGAAGTGCTTATGTAAATGAGGTCTGCTTTAAAGCTCTTACAAAATTAAACTAGTGCAGGTGGGGGAACAATCTTGAGAACCTAAAACTCCAGCATTGTCTATACACCAGAGATGAAGTTTTATTATGCACCCATGTTTGTAGACAGATGGCCAAATTCAGCTGATTTGCAGCTTCATTGAGGTCTATGGATTGCACAGATCTAACCTGAGGCACAACTTACTCAAAGCATAAGTATCTAGGCACAAACAATTTTGACTCTAGCTGAACACATTGGAACTCAGCAAGTTTGAATTGCATAAATCTTACTAATAACTCCTGTTCATTTAGGGAATGGCAGTAGCTGCCCGCTCCCAGGGACAGCACAAACAGAAGATCTGGGTGAACATCTCCCTTTCTGGTATCAAGATAATTGATGAGAAAACTGGGGTAAGAATTCAGAACTGGCTGTGCATGACCATTAAGACAATTTCTTCTCTAGTGACCACAGCTGCATTAACTTAGCAGCCTCTTCACCTAAAATTTAAAGACCTAGGAAAGCTTTCTAGCATGTACAACACCTCTAAGGACTCTCCTCTGTTTGTGGGGGAGGAGGGAGAAAGTAGGAGCTAATCTGTATCTACTCAGACTTTTTTGGTACTTTGGAGGGAAGGGGAGGGAGTTGGATCCTGTCTGACCTCTGTAGGCACTAATAGCCTGGCACTATTCTGTCATGTTTCTAGGGATACCGAGCATGTCAAACCTTAATGCTGACTGGCAAACCACTTGGATATTGCCCTGTCCATTTTTACAGATTTGAGCTGAGCTCACTTAAGTTTTTTTTATTGTACATAGGCACTCGAAGGCCACTGCCATCCCATAGTTGTCTGTGTACTCATGTTTGGTGCAGCAGAACAGAACTAACTTTAGTCACTTTCAAAAGACTGATTAATTGCTTTCAATTCTAGGTCATAGAACATGAGCATCCAGTAAACAAGATCTCCTTTATTGCTCGGGATGTGACTGACAACCGTGCATTTGGATATGTTTGCGGAGGAGAAGGACAACATCAGTTTTTTGCCATAAAAACAGCACAACAGGTATGAATTAAGGGATCTGTTGGGCATTAAGGTCATCCTGTGGGATTTGCAGGACAACTTTTGGGCATATTTATGCTTTTCTACATCGCTCAATAAATCAATCCTATCCAAAATGGACTCTTATGGAGCCCATAGACAACTCAGAGCTGAGTCAGCTTTTGAAGACCAACTTGAAGAAATACAAGAAGCCTATTCAGCAGGCTGTCTTCCAAAATGGAAATTGAGTAACCCTCCATTGCAAGGAGCATCAGTTGAGGAATAACCTATACTGTATATCCTGCTGATTAAGAATTTCTTACTACAGCATGACCTGGGGTTCAACCCAGCACTGAGATGCAAGTTACTGAAGTGGCCTGAGCTTGCTTTATGTACTAGGAAGATTGGGTGGTTTCTTGCATTTTAGCATGCAGAGTTCTACTGCTGACCAAAGGAGCCCTTCTCTTAATGGACAGCAACTTAATAAACATGTGCACACTAATAAATTTTGTACTCATGGCCAGGAGCTCTAGTCTGCACTCCTAACAATTTTTTTTATTCCCACTTTTAAAAGGCCAGCACAAATGGCAGTGTCTGAGGTCAAGTGCTGACTTGTGGATGTGTTAATTCTGCAAGTTTCACTAGTTCTGACTTTGCCGTTCCTGTCTAACACATCTGCTACTAATGACAAGCCACATCTCTAGTTCTCAAAGTTTCATGTCTGGTTCATGGGGGGCACTGATTAGAACGGTGCTCCTCCCCCTCCCCACCCCCCAAAAAAGCTGGAACAAACAGGTGATAGGACCTGGTGTGACCTTTCCCAGAAACAGATTTCCTCTTGGCAGGATTATGCAATTGCCTCAAATGAGGGCTTGTCTGGGCTCTCCACCTACTGTCTTGGGGCAAGCTGGTTTGCTAATGCCTGCTTTAAATGTTGGCTTAATCACTGTTCTAGGTGCAGCTGGTAACACTGTCTAATGTTTCCTAGCACTACACATTATAAGGAACTGAAAATGGCCTTATAACTTTGCAAATTTAACCACTTGAACTGAAATTGTACATACTGGGTGTCTAAGGTTCTGTTTTAGAAAACAGCAGCCCATGCTGTTCCTCAGTTGCCAAGAACAGGGCAGGGGAGGAGAGGAATGAATGGGAAGAAATATATTTTGTCCTTGTTAAATGCTGGTGACCTTTAGAGCAAGGACTTGAAATTTTGGCAGGGAGTAGCCTTTTTGCTGTCTCTGAAAATCTGAACAAAATTGGCCACATTGAACTCTGATAAGCTCTTCAAAACAACATGTGCAAGTATTCATCAAAGATTCTGTGCACATTGGCCATTCTCTAGGACTTTTCTGCAACTGTAGTTCTGGGCTACTATAAGCTGAGTCCAGGCTCCCTGTTCTCAGTTCAGATACCTGTATCTCCATGCTCTTCATCCCCTACCCACCCTTATACCCCAGGCAATGTGCAGGAAGCTTCCTAACCTACATGTAGAAGGAACAAGAGCCAGACCTTCCCAGGGTCAGGTGTGGCATTTCCTAACTTTAAGGGTTTGACTTGGTACCTGAAGCTATGTCCACACTATAGTGGCACAACTATGGTTCTGCAGCTGTACTGGTATAGCACAGACATGTCCTAAACCAATGGAAAAACCCCTTTCACAGAGGCAGATTATCTATGTGGGAGGCAGTACATTGGCTTACTGAAGAACTTTCTTCCATCTAGCTGCATCTGCAGTGGGGGTTAGGCTGACCAAACTACATGTTTATAGCACAAATTTTCACAACTGAGATTTAGCTAGGTCAATTTAACTTGTAGGTGGAGAATGGGCCTTAAAGGTCTTTCTATAGGGTTTTTGATAATTATCAGAACAATATAGCTTAGCTTTAAATGCAATACTTCATCTCCTGAACACCATCTGAAGTCTTTGATTTTTGGGGGGGGATTGGGAATGGGGAACAAATAACTTTAGAATAGCCTTTCCTGCAGCACCTTTAAGAAGAGGGTGTGGGTGTGTTTTGTTTTGTTTTAAAATGAACAAAGCAAAACATAGCAGCCTGCTCCTTTTAATCTTACCCATGAATCAAGGGCAAATGGGCATTATCTGATCAAGATAGACTTGTGCAGTGAGCAAATAAAATTGGAAAGCCCTCAAGAAGGGAGGAGGGTGTAGAGGGGAAAACCACTCAAATCCTAAAACTGAGCATGGACCAGCCAGCTGCAATTTAGCCTCTGGTAGAAAATGGAGGACAGCAAAATGGATCAGCTGGCACTGCTGCACCTAGCTTTTAAGTGTCTGAGAATGGGGTACCTTTTCCCACCTGCAGGCTTCACCCATGATTATCAGCAGCTTTTTTTTTTTTTAAAAAAAAGCCTACATTATCCTTTTGCTGAAAATAAGGTGTAC
Organism: Trachemys scripta elegans; assembly: GCF_013100865.1. NCBI lineage: Eukaryota > Metazoa > Chordata > Testudines > Emydidae > Trachemys > Trachemys scripta. Next base: position 24,920,682 of record NC_048303.1, on the reverse strand, counting down.
CTATTCCCAGAACATGTCTAGCAATGTACCAAGGAAGGCACAGTTCTTACCCTGGACTGTTTTCAAGGGATACAAGTCATGCACCATTGCCTTTGGACTAAGCACAGAAATGCTGCTTCCTGCTCTACACTAAGGGTAAAGTCCTCTTCAGTACATAGTTTCTTACTGTTCTCCATCTCTTAGCTTCCCTTACTATTAAAGTAATTGCATTTAATAAAAGAGTTTGACCAAAGGGGAGGTGACAGCAAGTGAGACTTGGTTTCATGGTATTCAAACACCTTTCAGTAAGCTTCATGATAAAGCAGTTAGCCTGGAAATTGATACCATTCCTAGAGTAGAATACTAACTCAGCAAGTACAGTTCATATTTAACAGCAAGCCACCAATTAGAAAATCTTTTCTCTGCAGAAACCTAAAGTATAAAACTTTCCCTTTCAGGCTGAACCTCTAGTAGTTGATCTCAAGGACCTCTTCCAAGTAATTTATAACATCAAGAAAAAGGAGGAAGAGGATAAGAAAAAGGCAAGTAACTTTTTTGTGTTAGTAGGAGATCCTTTGGGTGGGAGGACTCTGTGAATAGCTGCTTATCAAAAGAACTACCTTTGTGTTCAGCATTACCATATTTCAACTCCATATTGCCCAGTAGCTAAACTGACTGCTATATAACTTGTAGTAGGACTGAATCTTCGCTCTACCAGCTTTGTGCATATGACTATTGCATACATGGAAAAAGATTAAATGTAAATAAACCTACAAGTAGTTAGGATGCATAGTGATCTAAGATTCTCTTCTATTTGGACACTTACTGATCTTTTCAAACTAGGCTGGAGAGGCTAGTGCTTCAGTGTTATCTGAAATAAAGCTGGTTCATATCAACATTTATAATTGTCCTTGGCTTTTGGCAACATTTGCTTTACTACCAGAGAAGTCTAGCTGAGAATGTTCAAATTCCTCCTCTAACAGTTTCAAAAGCTGTAGAGTTCTTTACAGGAAGGAATCTGATCTTCTGCCAATCAAGTAATGGCCAGATGCTAATGTATACTATCTATTTTTCCATCTTAGAATGAAGAAGCCAATAAGACAGTTGAGGTAAAACTTTACTCTTTCAATCTGAGTAATACATGCACTCTGAACAAGTGAGATTCTAACTCTCTTGCCTTCCCCTTCATATACTTTCTACCTAGCAAGTAAAGTTGGAAGCAGCAACCTCAGAACATGCAACTAGTACTATAGAGCAATACAAAGGGTCTTACTGCTTCACAGCACTAACAGCCTAGACAGTCCTCATCTCCCTCTGTGGCAATTCATAAATCAGTCAACCTGAATGATCACTGGAATAGTCTGCTTGTTTCAGACTTGTCTTAGCACTAACATGGCCTTTATTTTCATTTCCAGAATGGTAGCGATGCATTGACTGATCAAGTTGACAAAATAAAACTGGTATGTTGACATAATGCTCGAGTACTGTATGTAGCGTCCTTAAACTACATAGCAGATCTCTTGGCAGTTTCTAAAGCTGCACATGTATGAAACAGTTTGTCTTACTATAGTAAACTACTTCCTTGGTTAAAAGTGGTGTATCTTAGACTTTGACTTAATGTTTGTACTCTGCTGGTCTTAAACACTTACATCAGCGTGGTGAAATCATTGCCTTGCACAGAATCTGAACCTCTTCCAAATATAACTTTTTTTAAGGGTGTTGACCAGATGGATTTGTTTGGTGATATGTCCACTCCTCCTGACCTGAACAGTCCTACAGTAAGTAAAGACTTCTCTTGCAGTATAATAATTTGCTCTTCCATTTTGTGTCACAAATTACTCAAGCAAGGTGAGACTTCAGATGTTGCAGTTGTCTTTATTTCTAGTGGTTAGGTTAACTGGTGCAAAAGCAGCTTTGCCACTAACTGGAAGGAGTAAAGTCAAATTTCATCCTCTTGTGCTAGATCTCTCATAGGAAGCTTGTTCCTATTATAAAATCTCCATAGTGGCTCAAGTTTGTTCCCATATCACTGCATAACCATCTTCATCCACGTCTGTTTGCCTCTAGTGCTATCAAATACTTAAGCTCAGTAGCTAGAAGTGGCAGGCAGACTTGCAGTACCACACAATTTTCAACACTTTTTTTATGGTACTCACACTAAACTTGGCATTTTATAACTCTTTATCCATGCAATGACTTTAGTGCTACACTTAAGATGCTGGCAAAAGAGTTGAACCAATCTCAGGTCCCTTGCCCAGAATAGGCTGGCTGTGGCCTCTTGACTGCTAGATGCAGCTCCTCTACAGGAGAGATGAGGCTCTTCAAAGTTGCTGTATTGTCCCCCTCGCCCACAATGACTTCATAATCCACAGGCCTCACTTATTACTGACATGTGAAACTAAAGAACACTGTGCCAAAATAAACTCTGCTAGGCTTACTCAAGCACCACCTACAGTATTAATGGCATATTGCAGCAATAATACTGCAATGCAACTTACTTTGATAGTATCCTAGTCAGAGTGGCTGGTGCTTCCCTTAAGGTGCCCTCCTACATCACTCATGCAAGCATAGTCTGTAACAGAAAAATGGCACTGTGTAAGCAGACTGCTACTGAGCTGCATACATATGACACTTGAGTGTCATGATCTTCCAGAGGCAATACACTGCCTTAAACTTAAAATATTAAGTCACTGCTATGAGTCACAATATAGAGTAAACTGTAAATGGCTATAACTTACTGACCTGTGGAGAGGACTTTTTTCAGGGGTTGAAATTGGTTATTAAGTGTTTGAGCCAAGCCTAGCTTATGTCTTCATGACAGACTAAGCACTGCCCTGTAGCTGCTTTCATAGCACCTATCAGGATGGGAGCCCTCTTAGTCTAATAGCATCCGAGTGCTATTGTAATGAAGCTGTAGTGAAAGTGTGAAGTCAGAAGTGTATATGCCTTGCTCCTAACCCTGTCAAACTTTTTGCTAATCATAAAACAAAGTTAAGACTGCCAGACTTCCTGGTAATGAACATGAAGTGTTAGATGCTGGTTGTTTTCTGCACAGTAAAGATTGAACACATTACATGGCTTGCATCTTTCAGTCTTCAGCTAACTTTACTTTTTTTCTTTCCAAACTAATAGGAGAGTAAAGATATCCTGTTAGTGGATCTAAACTCTGAAATCGAGAACAATCAGACTTGTGTAAAAGAGAGTCCCTTCTTGAATGGCATCACTTCCTCTCTTCCACGACCAAAGTCACAGACACCTTTCTTGCCTGAAAGTTCTCTCACTACCAATCTCAGCTTCTTTCCCATTCCCAATCCAGATCCTTTCAGTGATGATCCTTTCACACAACCAGACCAATCTGCACAACCTTCATTTGATTCTTTAAAATCTCCACTTCAGAAGAAGGAAAGTCTGAGCTTCTTGGGTAATGGTGCTGTAAATGGTGATATTGACTACTTTGGTAAAGAGTTTGACCAGATTTCTAATAGAACTGGCAAACAGGAAATACAGACAAGCCAGTGGCCTCTTGAGAGTAAGCCAATGCAGCTAGCAGCAAGGACCCAAAATGGGGTACCAGAAAGAGAACAGAATGGTTTTCTGACCAAATCCTCATCAAACCTATTTGCGGAAAGCCCTTCCAAAGGATTATCTCTGCAAAATGGAGTAAAGCTGGACTCTGAAAGCAATGTCCAGCTCATGTCACATGACTCCATAACAATTAGCCCACCTCCACAAAGTACCAAGCCAGGAAGAGGAAGGAGGACTGTTCAGGTGAACCATCTTCAAATATTTAATGGTGACGTGCATGCTCTGTTAGATGGGCTGGGTGAAGGAAGCTTTCCTTTTTCTTACCAAAACATGGTGATACTGGCTAAACTATTCCTGCTACTCTACAACAACTTTTTTTTTCAATTCTGTTCCACCCACCATGTTCCCTCTGCAATCCATGTTTTCTGATTTCATGTGTACATTCATAATGGTTATCACTAAATATACACTTTTTCTTTTCAATGCTGCCATACTTCACTAACTCCGGTAAGTATTTTGATCTGAAATGTATGTAGTACTTATAAATGTAACTGGCATAAAGGTGCCTGTTAGATTAGAATGCTAAATTAGAATTCTGAAACTCGGCAGTAAATAGCTCCCCCTCCAGCAGACAGTCAAAAGAATACCTTTTTAAGTTGCTCAAGAAAACTTCAGTAAGTCCATATAGTACATATTTATTCTAGCAGACTTCAGAAAAGACTGCACTCTGTAGCAAGCTCAAAGCAATCTTTCCTAGTGCCTTTTGATTGGGCTATAAGAAGCTCCTTCTCTAGTTGTAGAGGACTAAAACTGCCATAAGGTTACTTCAGTTGTGAAGTCATTTCACAACTCTTGGCTGTATGATGTGAAAGCCTTTAGAACCCTGAAATCTCAAATATTGCAGTATTTTAAGTTAAATTGTAGCTTAGATACAACACACACCCTTAATTCTGTTGCAGCATATTTGACCAGTGGAGTTGGACTAAGTCCAGTATCACTTAATTTATCTTGCCAGTGCTTAACTTCAAGAACAATGTACCTGAAGCACACGACCAATGGACAATGTTAAATAGTGTTGTTATAGCCAGGATACTCTTGGTTTCTTAACCTAAGTAAATTACTAACTTCATTATAGGCATACCCATTTAAATACCTCCACAGCTGGCTTTAGAAAGAGGCAGCATCTAGTCTAAGATTAGGCTGCAAAATTTGAGTTCTAACAGTTTTTTTTAGTGTAAAACCTGGATCCCATGTCTCCTGGTTCCAGAACCAAAATAGGTTTTTATCTGAGAGCTTAATCTTGCTTAGTAGCAAATACAGGACTCTGCCTGTCTTGATAGTATCAGAACTTTCCTGAAAACAAGGTCCAGAAACTGGAATTGGTGTCATTCTGTTACTGTATCCCAGTAAAGCTGTCTTCTCTTCTTTCCCTCCCTACCCCTCCCCCCCCCCGCCCCTTGTTTCCAGACTGCAGCAAACGATTTGTTTGGCTCAGACCTTTTTGCATCTACTGCTACAGAGGCCCCAGGCCTGACTTCTCCTGCAACACAACCTGCACTGGTGCAAACCAACCCGCTGGACCTCTTCCGAACCAGTCCTACCATAGCACCCATGGCTGGTCTAGGTTAGTTCATTACTTTAAGGTGACAGAATCAATCTTATTGGCCACTTCAACTGATGGGTTTTTTATTTTTAATAAGTCAGACTTTGATTTAAATGTACTCTTAGCAAGTGTGTGCTGGAGTTTACATTTCCATTCTGTCCTCTCTTCCTCAACCTGACAGCATCTCATTAGAATACATTTCACTGACACTTTCATGGACTCAATCCTCTGGGAGACTTAACTGAGTGCTTGCTCTTTAAGCTTGCAGTGTGAACTGACTATTGCATGATAGGCAACCAGATTTTGGTTTTTTTACTAAATAGACTCTTCACATATACCACAAGATACCAATAAATGTAAACATGGTACCAAATGTTAAAATAGTACAGGAAGAGAAGTCTGGAGATTCAGTGTCAGTCTCCAGTCCAGAGTATTGGCAAAAGTCTCTTTTCTGATCACAGCTAGAGAAATTACCACTGACCAATCTAAACAGCAGTTGGGAGCATGCCTCCATAGATTAGCTCCAGCTTATGTCTACCATCACTGGGAAGCACATTCCCACCTGTAGTGTGGACATACCCCAAGAAAATACATGTTACTGCAGTACAAATTGTAGTGACCCAACAGGGACTGGGGACTTTGTGCAAGGCATTCAAAATTAAATGCCTATGGAGACGGTGAGCAAGGCAGAGTTGAAGTAACTTGCCCAAGGTCTCAATAGGTCATTGTCAAATCAAGGATAGATCCAGGTCTCCTGCCCAGTCTGGTGCCCTAACCAGTTGACTACACCACTTCTAAACATGGAGTGTTTCTTGTGTTAAACTGTACATGTTATCTGACAGCCAGAGCACCTGCTGGCAGACTTTATCCACAGCTGACTATCTTTCTTCCACTACCAGTGAATATGTTCCTTTAGATTTCTAATACATTAACTCAGAATTGTGCTGTCAGCACTATAAGTTTTTCAATAACTCTACCAAAATCCAGAAGTGCTGAGAACTAGCCCAAATTTTCCTAGTTGTCCTTGCTGTATAGATAATTGGGACAGCTATAACTCAAGACCCTAAATATAGTCAAGTAGACTGAATACAGTTGGACCCTCTGGCTTTTATCGTATGTCAGGTATCTTGGCTCAATGCCCTGTGATGGCCTCCATGTGAACAAGTGAATACAGAATCTTCACAGGGGGATGGCTACAAACTGAACTTTACAGTTTTGGCTTTTGTCCATGACCAGTGAGGCACAACCAAACTAAGGCTAGGGATCTGAGTTATGCACCCAGGCAAGCAATTGTCTCCTGCAGAGTGCTTTGATTCTGAACACTGGATTCTAATCCAGATTCAGGAGAGCAAAATGTCAGTCCTTAATATCCTACTTGCATTGGGAATCAAATCTAACACTTCTAACTGTGGAAAATGCACAGTAAATATGTGGCTCCCACCTGTCCATACAAGATGGAGTTAAAGGAAGTAACAAGGCTAATAAGCAACTAGCTACATTCAATTAGTGTCACTCTGGCACCTTAGAATCCATTGCTACTAAATCTTAGTTTATATTACTAATATATGAATATTCCATCACTGACCAGCTCAGATGGATCACAAGGGATGTAAGGCTTGGGTGCAGGGGGACCTGTTTTGTTTTTCTTTTTTAAGAAGACTTGCTTTTTTCAACCTCTAGAGACTCTCATGCCAATCTTGCCTAGCTAATATTTTCAAGCAACAGTATCACAAGGCCCTAGGGCTATAATGTATGTAGCTAGCTGAACAGTCCATGCAGTGCCATTAAGATACTGCATATTAAAGTATTGTATACCAAAGCAACATGTAACCTCGTTACAGCTTAGTCAGCAGAACAATGTACTCAACTTTGAGGGCTGGTCTCCAAAATGACTTAAGGGAGGAAGACCATAAAATCCAGACTGGGTTGGGGTCAGACAACTATGGGAAACATGCAGCTTAAGGTAAGAGCAGGAGTAGAATACTCTGATGCATAGAGTAGATCTGGAAGAGATCCATTAGGCTTACTACCCAATGATGCTTAAACTGTGTGTCTTGGGGCAGAGGGAGCCAGGGCAGTTAAATATGGTGGTGAGGCAAGCTACTTCTGTACATTAGTGGGATGCAGAGGAAGGACTGCAGTGGCTGAAGATAGTCACAGCTAGATATTTGCATTGAGCTTTAATCATTTTAAGAGTGAGTAGTAATGAATGCATAGGTAAATGACACACTGCTGAGAATTTAGAGTTCTAGGCTCTTTTCCCTGCAAGAGGCAATGGCCTCATCTTGAACTGAAATCTGCCTTCTAACAATGTGCTAGAGTAAGACATTGGGTCACTAACAACCTGTTCAAACCTGTCTCACTAAACCACTTAGGCTATCCTTAAAGCTGAGTTTAGGAATCCAACTTTTTGAAAATGGGACTAGTAGCACATTAGTCATGTTAGGAATAGTTTGCCTACCTCAAGGGAGACCCAATCACACTGTAGCCTAAACACTCTGCACTCAGCCAGGTTCAGGTCAGCATGACACAATCAAGGAAACTTGTTTAGTTTTGTCTTTTCTCTGAACTCTCTGGTGACATTGTGCTGTATAGGTGCATAATACTGAATAAATCTGTATGATAGATTCCTACTTGCTGTCAAGACGTATTCTTGGCAGCATAGACATGGAGCTAGTCAAGGTTAACTGACATCAAAGGGCATTTTTGAATTACCTTGGTTTAACATGCAGTATGTCAAGGGTGTCTGGAGCAGACACCCAACACTTGCTGACTGAATTAAAATCAAATATCTAAGAACAAGGTTTTTAGAGCCCCCATATTAAAGTGGCTTGTCTAAGTACTTTATCCACTTTAATAGGGTGAGGTAATCACTTATTGGACCAGCTTCCAGTGGTGAAAGACCAGTTTTTGAGCTCTTGTGAGGGAAGCTTACTCTTCAATGTCTGTAACATCTTGGTGGTTTTTTTCACAGAACAAATCTATGCAAGGAGCACAAGTATCATACAGATATACCTCACTACCATATTTACAAGTCTTGCATATAATCTTTCTTAGGTGGCTTGCCAGCAACATCTCCAACACCATGGAGTCAACAGTCCTCAGTTTTCAATCCTGCCACATCCGTATTTCCTGGATCCATTATGGGTGCTCAACCTACAGGCTTTACTCAATCACTTGCCTTCAGTGCCCCTCAAGCAGTCTCAGGGTGGAGTCAGCCTGCATCATTTGGAGCCCCATCTCAATCTCCTGGTCTCTGGGGTCAGCCAGCACATGTTTCTCCTACTGCTTGGGCACAACCATCCACCATTGGAAATCCTTTCCAGACCAGCATGTTTCCATCTACTACACCGCCCCCTGCTATGTTGTCTTCTATCTCCGTGACAAGCCCTCCTCAGCCACCACCCAGAACTGCACCTCAGAAGGAGCCGTCTAAGAAGGAAAGCGATGCCTTCACTGCATTAGACCCACTTGGGGATAAAGAGAAAAAGGATGTAAAAGAAATGTTTAAAGACTTCCAGCTGACAAAGCCACCTGCAGTACCAGCAAGGAAGGGAGAACAGCAGCAAAGTCTGCTTGGTGCTTCTGGAGCTTTCACCAGTTACTTTAATAGCAAAGTGGGCATTCTTCAAGACAACGCTGATCACGATGACTTGGCAGCTAACCAATTGTCTACTAAAATCAGTGGTAAATTCCCTCTTGTAAATGCTTCATCAAGCCATTGGGGGAAGAATAACCCCAAGACCTTCCCTTTCAAGGAAACTAATTTTAAATATTAAGTGGCCTTTAATGGCTAGGCTAGCACCTTCTCTTGACTAGCAACAGGAAGTCTCTCTACTATATTAAAGTATAGTCATGAGGGTTATCCTTAGTTTATTGCTGCCCAATACTGCCCTCTAGTATTCATGTACAGTCTCTAAACCACTCACTTAACTATGTCCTCAGCACTTTCAAAACTGGAAACTTAAACTGCTGAGTTGCTTTCCAGTATGAATTATTTAAGATAATTGGCATCTTTTTAGAAATAGCTAAGGTGACTCATAAGTAGAAGCTCTGAACAAAGTTTGTTTTTAGCTTCAAATCCACATTCTTGAAAATCACTCAACTAAGTGGTTTCAGGTTCTAGAGAAAATCATACTGTGTATTCATTCAGAAATCAAGGCCTGTCTAAATCTGAGCACTTTCAACAAGAAAAGTAACTTGTTTATACTTTTTGCATAGAACCACCAAAGCCTGCTCCCAGACTAAGCACTCTGCCAGCTTCCAAGCCTGATGCCCTGTTTGAAAACCCCTTTCAAACCGATCCTTTCAGCACCTCCTCACAACCCTCTGTAAGTACTAGGAAGCTGTTTACTTACCCTGTAGTTCTCTGAAGTCTCCTGTCAATGCTGTACAAATCTGTGGGGTTTGGCCACTGGTGGGGCACTTACCATTTGGTGACACCACTTCCTAGCAGGGTCAGCAAATTCCATTGTGTTCCCATGTTTGACTTCAAACACTCACCTGCAGGGGGACTGGCAAACCTTTGTAACCGGTAAGGGAAAAATACCACTTGTGAACCTAAGCCAAACTCTGGCTAAAGTTACTAACTCCCAGGGTGAAGGTGCCTTTAGTTTTGTGGCATGAGGCAGTTGTGCTTTTGCAGCCATATTGGTCTGACAATACAACTTTTTCCAACTATCTTAGGCCCTGTCATCTCTTTGCAGGGTATGGGATAAGGAGCATGAAATGTGTAGCTTCTGTTTTAGCCGAAGGATGGAGGCCTCCATCCTTGGTATCCTAAGGGGAAGGAAGTAGCCTAACCACATTCTGCATTTGGAACATGAGACTTGAAGCCCTTTATGGAAACTCTGGAACTTCTCCAATGCTGGATTTTTTCAAATTAGTCTAAAATTAAATTTATTGGAGGAATCCATATGAATATTAAATATACATGGGCTTCCTATAGATAAGTATGAATCAAAGTTAAGACCTAAATTTTTAGGGCTGGTTTAGAATTAGTCTATTGTTCATTTAAACAGTTGGCTAATACTTCTATTGTAAATATCTTTCCAGAATGTCTGGAATGTGGGTTGTTTAAAACCGCTTGCCCAATATCTGACTCTCACCACCTTTCAAGGTGTGCTGAGTTCACCAGTTTAATAGTCCATTGCTTATAACCAAACAATCTTCTGTTTTAGACTGTGTCTCAGCCATCGCAATCTTCTGACCTCTTTGGTGATCCTTTTGGAAATCCATTTGCATAACTTTGGTAAGTGGCTCTGTAATTCACATGTTTCTTAGTGAGTATGGGGAGACCACTGAAGGATTGGAAAGCTAGTCTACTGACTACTTTTCCCCATGTGACTGGCCTGGGAAGGTGATCTGATGTGCAGAAGAGTCTGGCCTTGTGGCTAATACAACTGACTAGCAAAATTATTAGCTTTCTCAGTGGTTGGGGAAGGGAGGAAAACAAGACTGTTAATATCTCTTTAAAAGTATATTTGAACTTGGAGCAATGCAAATCACTGACCCTAATTTCTAAACTAAGAAATAGGTGGCCTCAGTCTGAATTTACTAATGGGATGCAGTGGAAGAGCTACCTCTTTTCCTAAAAGCTTATGGAGTTCAAGATTACCCCCCACATTACTTAATGTCCATGGCCCATAATTGCTGCAGGGTAGTTTTCAGTACCAATTATAGAACAGGGGTTCACTGCATGTGGTCTACTTTTAATTTTGTTTCCAGGATCAGAAGTCAGGTGACTTAGAACCAGTTACTACTTTTTTTTTTTAAGCTGAGAATACTCTTCTCCGGAGTTCAGTTTAGCTATGCTCTCTAGTATAATCCCTCTGTTTAGTTGTTTCTTTGTAGCAGAATGGTAGTTGGCATGTATACATCTGAGTCAAATATGGAAGCAGGATTTAATGCAGATAAGGGCAGCCTGAACCACAGTGAAACATAACTGACTCATATGAAATGTATGGACTCTCCCAGTGTCACTGCAGACTCAGAAATCCTAATAGCAAAGTATAAATGCTGCTGAAGTAACTAAAACTGTTTTGTTCTATTAACTTGATTTGATTTCACTGTTTCCTATAGTAAGGCTTAAAATACAACTTCATACACTGGAAAAGGAATGCTTTCATTACAACCAAACTTTCCACTTGTCATAAATTTGATTTAGTCCCTTCTGCAAGGTGCACCAAGTTGAAAATTGACTCTACTTTTGGAAAGACTTTGCACTTAAACTACAATAGGCAGGATTATTTAGAAACTGGCCAGCTCTTCCAGACTTTGAGTGGATAACCACTTCTAATGTAAAAATACAACAAATGCACTCTGCAGAACTCTGCATAAAAGGCTACATTTATGTAGGAGATCCTACAAGTTAAACAAATCTTAGTTTCCCTCTTCCCCCAGTTCAATTGTCTCAACCTTACAATGAGCTGACAGTATAACCATAACTAATATTTCCACATTTTACTGGAGATCCTAATAGTTACCAGCTTCTTGCTGAAAATTTAACATTAAATGTAGACTAGAACCTCTACAGTACTTTTTTTATCTGTAAGCCTTTAGAATAATAGAGGGTGTTGAGAATTCACACTCTCTCTCAAGGCCTTTTTGCATGTGTGTGGTTTGTTTGGGTTTTTTGGCAACATCTGTACTAGCAGTTTTATGTGGTGAGTGGGTGAAGTATTATCACTATTCCTAATCATTTTCTCTCTTTGCCAGAAACCAGGTATAACCAGCAAAGGACAAATGGAATAACAAGACACCCCTCCTTGTCACCATTTTCTACTAGTCTTATTTTGCATTGTCTGCCTTCATCCTTGATGCCTATTCTGATTGTCTGTCTGCTGTGATCTAAAACCTGTCTTGTGTGGACTGAAACATGAGCCCTCAAAGAGAACCTGCTGTTAACATAATTCAAGATGAAGCCAAGGAAAATACCCAGACTGGAGGCCCAGATTCAAGTTGGTGGATGTGAATTTTTTTCTGTAGCCTCTTCATTTTTTTTTTTTTTCTGATTAAGAACTGCATATGTAAGTCTTGTGGAAACACTGACTTCCAGTCTTACTGTGGTGTTTTTTAAACATGGTCACCTACACTTAATCCTTGCAGCACTTACTGTAATGGTTGTAGTAAGGAGTTGAGCACCCACTTTGAGGAAGAAACAATGTATTTTCCTCCACATAGGGAAAGGGAATTGTGGATTTAGAATCTTGCAAATTCTGCAGCAGAGTCACTTCAAACAGGCTTTTTTCACACCTCTGGATTCCACTGATGGCTGTCTCACTACAAAATGGCAGCCATTTAAAGGTTTTCTTAAACCACCACTCTTCAATGTACAATTGTTCTTGTATTTATGGTGACTGTGCAACTGGTGATAACTTATGGCTTTCCTTCTGATTTCTAAATAGTGGAAAAGAAACCAAAGTAGACAAGAAAAATCCAGTGCTTGCTAATTCATATTGAAAATGGCAAAATACCCTCCATCTGACTGTGGTTAAGGGACTAATTACAAAGTTGCAGAATCTGGAAAAGCAGTGGCTGTAGAGAACCAACTCAAACACTGCTTCTAACTGACATTGTCTAAGCTAATGTTCGGGAATCTGACCTTGGACCTAAAGCTGAAACACCTAATCCAAACTTCAACTTGTGTCTAATGTCCTGTGTTTTTAAAAATCCTCTAAGGGTTTTTCGGAATCAAATAGGGTGCTGGATTTTTCTTGCTTGAAGCGAGAGAGCTTGGCAGATGGCTAAAGAAAATGGAATAAGCAGATGGGTTTATTGAATCCGCTAAACTTCAGTCACAGACATGGTGTAGGTTGGTTCCAGTATGTGTTGGAAGGGCAAATGGCAATCTTGTATTGATCTTGACTTCACCTGATGCCTTAGTATTTTGTGAATTTTGATGCATCTCATTCAATGTTTGAGGTAGCTCTCCGCCTCTCAAATGAGGTAGTGCCTTCTTTTGAGCCTCTGTACTAACTGACTTGTATCTAAATCAGTCACTTATAAACTAAACTGTTAGGTTACTTTGCTTTTTGGACAAAGGTCTAATCAGCTCTTACCATTCTGTTGGTGGTTAGTTTCTTACTCAACCATTTATAAGTGTAAACTTGAAATACTATCCTGTCTTTAATGTTGAATTGGATACCTAAACAGAGACTTACTTCTGGAAATTCAATTTGAAGGCAACTTGTTCTGTATATAACCTTTTTTCTCTTGTGCACTTTCCTACAATGCAATTAAAAGTTATGAATTTATAAGTACTTGTCTCAAACTGGAAATGTAGAAACTTATGGATGTTACTATTATATAAACTGTAGTTGCACAACTAGTAAAGTTTTCTAATGACATTAAAAAATGCAGCTCTTTATATCAAATGAGTAAGGGTTGTCTTTCCTGAAGGAGCAGTACAACAATGCATACAGACATGCCACACAGCATATTTGTTTCTTCTGGAGCAAGAACTCAACATCCTAGGAGTTGATCACTATTTAGAACTTCCAATTTTATGGCTGTTTCTGGCCAAACAGACTTCCTCAAAGGAATCGTAGCATTCACTATGCTTTCTAGTTAGAATACTTTGCTTAGTGGCATTTCAGAGAAGTTTAACTTGAGCCATTTTCTTCTATTTTATATACTTCAGAATTTCAAGTAGCCATTTTTTTTAGGACCACTTTCTCCTCCATAGCTAGAGCACTTCAGTAAGAGCCACATGGTATTGGAGAGAATAAGCATTGACACGTCAGCCCTGTAACTCAAGCAATTGCTTGAATTTTTTTTTTTTTTTTGAATGATCCCTGCCGCTACCTTTAACCTACAGATGCTTCAGGCATAGCAGTGATGCTTCCCTGGCACTTCAGCCTTTGTAGGAAAAGTTAGGATAGCCTTCTTAACAGGATGATTCAACTACCTAGAAGATGGAATGGTATTTCAAGCAACCTTTTATTTTCATCCATGGTGGAATGAGCTGATGGAGGGTAAGTAATAGAAAAGACATAACCAATGTCCCTCTATCTGCTCTTAGACTGGGACTAAACTCTACCTTCTCTGACATGTGACAAACACAGTAAAATACTTGGGTGTGAAACCACTCTAAATAGTGAACACTCCACTCCTGTGTAACAGGAAAAATGCTGGTTTATGGCAATAGCCTGAATATAAGCTATTGGACTGCTAGTATTAAAGTAACAAATATACAGCTGGTCAACAGGTCAAAGTTCTGTTAGACAAATGCTGAAAGTGAAAATGTTGGTAAATATTTAAACTGACTATGGGACTTGGATTGCTAAAGAGTCAATGTCCATGTTTTCTGCTGGGAATAACTTGCCTCCTGAAACAGTACATCCTGCACTACAGTATACTGATTAAAAACAAAGATGAAATCCAGTTAAACACTCCTAGTTTTGTTTAAACAGTGCACCAGGAACAGTTGTTACTCAAGCCTTCCCTGTTTAGTCCTAGTACATAGCACTATCCACATTCTGTGGGTAATGGCTTGTGAGTTGAGGGACAGTCAGTGTGCTTTGAGCAGCATTTCAAAACAAATCTGGCAACTCCTCCTTTAAACCTATTGGGGTGAAAAATAGCCCTCCACCCATTACTGCACAGCATTAAAGGTTAGAGTGAGACTCTCTAGCCTAAAGGAATGGTCTGAGGCCAGGTCTATATTACAAACCTGTAGTGGTGTAACACCACTCAGGGGCATGAAAAATCCACACCTCTGAGCAACATAGTTCTAACAACCTAACCCCTCCATGTAGAGCAGTGGTCACCAGAAAAAAGTTTGAAAACCCAGTTGAAGTAATTGTTAATGTTCATTGCCCAACAGGGGATGAGGGGCTCAGGGTGTGGGAGGGGGCTCTGGGCAAGAGCTTGAGGTGCAGGAGGGGGTCAGGGCCCTGGGCTGGGGGTGAAGGCTCTGGGGTGGGGCTGGGATGAGGGGTTTAGGGTAAAGGAAAGGGCTCAGTTTGGGGGGAGGGGTCAGGATTGGGGCAGGTGAGTGGAGTGGGGTGAGGGATGGGGCCTGGGCTTACCTCAGGCAGCTCCTGGTCAGCAGCACAGCAAGGCTGCTAAGGCAGGCTTCCTGCCTGTCCTGGCGCCACAGGCTGTGCTGTGCTCCAGAAGTGGCAAGCAGCAGATCTAGCTCCTAGGCAGAAGCACATAAGCAGCTCTTGCCCACAGGTATCAACCCCCAGCTCCTATTGGCATGGTGCCCCATGGCCCCCCATGTAGGAGCTGGACCTACTTCTGACACTGCACTGTGCCCTGGAAGCAGCCAGAACAGGTAGGAACTAGCCTGCCTTAACCGCACAGCACTGCCAATGGGACTCTTAACAGACCAGTCCATGGTGCAGACCAGAGCCACCACGACCAGTGTCTTACATTCCATGACCCAATACTGGGTCACAAGCCACAGTTTGAAAACCATTGACATAGAGAACACTATGTTGATGGGAGAGCTGCTCACATCAACACAGCTACCACCTCTGAAGTGTGGATAAACTACACTGATGGGAGATGCTCCTCCTTTGGTCTAGGAGCATCTTAGCTTAAGTACTACAGTGGCACAGCTGCATTGGTACACTAATGTAGCACTTTGTGTAGACATGTCCTGTGTTTTTTGTAGAGACTTTGCCAAGACTAGTGAGAGTTTGAAAGGGGAAAACTCATTCAACCCATGTACTATTCTCCAGTGCCATTAAGAGTGGAAACCTGTCTAATCTTAAAGTGGAATTAAGTTGACTTGGCTTTGACAGTCAAAGATGACAGACTCCAATAGAAGTGTAAAGACAGAGGAAAAGCCTTTAGCCTATAAACAAAATAACCATACACACACATCCAATAGAGCAAACTAACACTGGACAATTGCAAGTTTGCTACATCAAGTGCAAACTTATAGCTACTCTGCTGTATAAGGTTTTTATCTTCCTGATATGTAGTTATTGCTTCACACTTCTGAAATGGTAAACACTGTTATAGTAGCAGGAGTCACTCGGTTATTAAAAGAACTGATCTGGATGAGCAAATGGGCACGGCCCACTTAGCGGTACAGGTATCTCAACTATTCAGCACTAAAACATTCCTAGGACAAAGTCCATACCCTGAAATCTTTCCTACTAGGGAAACTTAACCCTGATTTTTGGGCGCTTAAATGAGCAAGTGGGCCCCTCTCCTAGGTAGTGGGCCAATCCCAAAATGAAGAGAGATTCCTAACTACAGGGAAATCCATAAAGGAAACAGCAAAAGGTTACATGCTCCATTCATCCCTGGAAAATAGGGCAGTAGATTCAATGTAATATATTGTTCCTGGGCTCAAAGCACTCAGCAGGTATAATAGCCCATAATACCTGCAATACTATAGGCAGGTGACTTCTCCAGAATGAGTTTTGACAATGAGACTTTGACAGAGATAGTGGTCTTGGAAATATCCACTCTTGCACCACAAGTAGCATAGAGTAACTTGCAGAATCCAGCACTTGGTGCCATCTCTATGAAATTGTGGGGTCTGATGGCAGTGTCCTAGGGACTCATTTGTTTTGAGTCCCTATGCCCTTTAGACAAACAACTGGTTCTTCAACTGTTCTGGCCTTCAGTCATGACTAATAATTCAGTAGCACAATAGTGTAAATAGTGAATTTTCTGTAACTTCAAGTCTTTAAACCATGATTTGAAGACTTCAGTAACTCAGCTAGAGTTTAGGGGTCTATTACAGGAGTGGGTGGGTAAGGTTCTCTGCCCTGTGATGTTCAGGGTAGATGATCACAATCTTAAAGTCTGAGTAAGTGCAAGTCCTTTGGGCTTGCAAAAAATCTCCCCGTGTCCCAAGCTTCCACATTGGGATTCCTTGGAATATAGACAATTTCTGAACTGTTTGGAGAATACTGCAAAAGGAATACAATGGAAAGTTGTATGTATTCAAGTGTCTTCTAGCTCAGTAGAAAAGCTCTACTCCCTACCTGGTTGGAGAATACTGAAAAAAGAATATAGCACTCTTTGCTGGCAAAATACTGCAACAAAAGACAACCTGAATATTCATACAGGCTTACTTTCCCACCATGCTTTCAATGAACTCTTGAGCACGTACCATAAGTCAACATTAGCTATGGCCTATCATTGGCATGCTTTGTGGGTGTTGCTTTTGTGCTTCTGGTAATAAATGACGCAGGGAACAAATAAAGACTCCAAATTCAGTCCCAGCAGTTTCTTCCACCTAGCTAAAAAAGCTAGAAGCATGCATGCTATCCTGCAACTTATATGTGCGCTATGCATTTTAGAAGCCACCAGCTTGGTTTCAGGACAGAGAAGGTAATGCCTTTCATTTTTTCTTTGTATCAACAGCTTTGTACTAGATTTTGTTTTACCCAGAACAGACAGTAAAATGTGTGCATTAATCTACAGGGCTGTCTTCTTATTGTAACCAAGAAAGATTCTTGTTACCTTTTTTTAAAATGCTACCTGGTAGTATCAGTTTCAGACTCCTTAGATTTTATAGGTTTCAGAGTAGCAGCCATGTTAGTTTGTATCCGCAAAAAGAACAGGAGTACTTGTGGCACCTTAGAGACTAACAAATTTATTTGAGCATAAGCTTTCGTGGGTTTATGTTGCATCCAAAGAAATGGGCAGTAGCCCACGAAAGCTTATGCTCAAATAAATTTTAGTCTTGAAGGTGCCACAAGTACTCCTGTTCTTTAGATTTTATATTGCATCTGTATGGCATAATAACCATATATGGCTAAAGGCAGCGGTAGTTATATACTTGTATGGAGACTGTTATTTTAGCTCTGTTGTTTATAATAAACGTGGTACTAAAGTATAATCTGGACTGTTGCTTGTTTTGGCTGACACATTTCTCCCTGAGAGATTCATTTACTTTTCTAGTGATGGGGCTACGGATTACTGACATTTCAAAGCTCCTAGTCTATATTCCATTTTCTCAAGCCAGACCTTATTAATAGTGCATCAGTACCATGTAATAGTGACCAGCTGTCTGAAGAGTTGCACTACTTATATGGTATCTCCATAAAGATATGCAAAAAGATACATTTCACCTTCAGCAACAGAGTCCTGCTAGCTCAGTGCTCCTAAAATAAGATTGTAGGAATTACCAAACTGGATCAGATCCAAGAGCCAGATCTAGTCCAATACCTTGTCTTTGACAGTGGTGAATACCAGATGCTTTGGGGGAAGGTATAAGAACCCTGAAGTAGGCAGAAATGGGATAACTGAAGTTAGGAGAACTTTTCTTTTTTTTTGGGGGGGGGGGGGGGATTGAAGTGGTTTTGTCCACACACACAAAAAAGGCTTTTTTGGGGGGAGGGGGTCAGAAACAGGGGTGACCTGAATAGTTTCAGTTGAAGGGGAAAAAATTGTTTTGACTTGAAAAGTCTAAACAAAACGTTGACTCAATGTTTTGATTTCAAATTTGGCCAATTAAAAAATAAAACACACACCCAGGGTGTAACTCCTGAAATGGCTGAACTGAAATGGAAAAACTCTAATTTAGAGTAGACAAACATTTTGGTGAACTTGAAGCAAACTATTTTTAGGGTTTGGGGGGGGTGTTTTTAGTCATCAGAAAAAATGTTTGAAAATTGTCTTGGTCCAAATGTAACTGGATATTTTTTTTGGGGGGGGGTGTTGGCCCCAAAGTGAAGAAGTTGTCATTTGCTCAGTTCTAGGGATAATTTGTTCCAAAGTAGCTTTCATCCTGACTTCCTAAAAGAGGCTTAAATCCTGAAGTATGAGAGTTAACATCCCTTCTAAAAAGTTTATTAACAATAACTGGATATTCTTAAGATTCAAAGGGATGAAAGACACCGATTAGGTGGGAGGGGGTTGGCCTCATGAGTTCTATGATTTAGTTATGTGTTGTATGAAAATGTATCTCCTCTTATTGGCTTTGAATTTCCCATCTTTTCAATTCCAGTCCCCTTCTGATCTACCTTGTCTAAACTTTTATTGTGTCCCATTTTATTTGTCTTCTTCATATCATGAAGAATCCTAATCTTCTCTCTTTTCCTATAAGTTTTTGAGGCACTTCATCATTTTTGTTGCTCTTCTCTGGAAGTTCTGACATTATCCATTCAGAGGTGAGATTACTAGTATTGTACACAGATGAGAAGCCTTCTTGGACCTTGAACTCAGATCCTCTTGGTGCCTGCAGCTTGCTCTTAACTCAACCATCAAGCCAATTCCCTTGCTTGAATTCATCATTCATAACTATTTATTAAGATGGCCCCAAGCACTGTCATCTTATGATTTAACAAATTACAGTGTTGGCCAATAACAAATCCCTAACACAACCGGGTGTGTTTCTGGCACATCAATGTGAGTTCGGCCAGTGTTATGCAACCTAAGACCACAGGAAAAGTGCAATCAAGTTTCTGTGTAGATTGGGAAATTCTCCCGGCCCTCCCAAGAGCACTCTCCTCTCCCCTCTCCACCCCCCAACTGCTGAAATGTCAATATTTTACTGTCAGCTAGCCAAGGCTCTCTGTTTTTCTATTTCTTCATTCAGGGACAGCTCAGATCCTTGATGAACAGATACACTGATCTTGGGTATATCAGTTCATGGGCCTCAGAGGCAATGCTTTGATGTGGAGCCCAACTCCTCCAGGGTTCAGGGATGTTCTCGGTTTCAGGGGGTTGGGCACATCCATGTGAGCCACTTTTTCAAAGTACAAAACTCACTTTGGAGAATGAAGCAGACAGCTGGGTGCTCCCTTCTGAGCAGAAATTATAGGGCATATTGAATTCAGCATTTGTCTTTGAAGTCCTTGCTCCCTGCTGAGCTGCTTTCAACTCCTTCCTGTTCAAACTAGGTGCATTAAATCTCCTGACTCAGCTCTGTTTGTGTCAGTAAGTAGAACTATTTCCCCGAGTTTAATAGTGAGATGACAAGCATGTCATTTTTCCTAATCCCCTCCATTTTAAATGACTTACTTTAAAACACTTTTCACATAGCTGTCACTCAGGCCTATCAGAGGGACATGGAATGTGGGTCAGTCTTCTTCTGAAGCCATCATTCTTTAGGATGTAGCAAAGCACAAGCTAATAACTCTCCTGTATATAGAGACAATGGCTGCAGACCAAGCACTGGCACTTTAGAGGTCATGAGATTATTTGCAACAAATTCTTTATATTTAAGTTCACACATATCTGAAAACTCAAGGCACAGGTGTCTGGTCTATGTCCCGGCCTGTAACCACTCCCTTTGGAGTGACTCCTTTAGTGTACTAGAGTCCTGAGGAACCACATCGTTCCTCAGAGGGAAGGACGTGGCCTGCCCATCTCTGAAACTGGGCCTTTGGGCACCAACAATCCCTGTCGCTCTCTGTGACTTCCTGCACTGATTCCAGCTAAGCCAGACTCCTGTGAGAGGCTTGAATGGTGTCTCTTCAGCATGCAATAGTCTCTGTAAGTATTTGCAGTGACACCAGGCAGCCTTTTCAAAACAAGGCAGCAATTTATTAGTCACCTGGCATGCAGCATCTGGAAGTCCTTAGGTTGGCATAGAGAAGCAACTGCTATAGAATCTCTTTGCTTCCTTTCTCTGTCTCTCTCCCTTTTGTCTCTCAGTGACAACCCCATGTCTTTATGAGCTCAGTTCTTAACACAGCCACCTGACACCATTTTCCTTTGCTCTGTTTCCCTGCAGACAGGTGGGGAATCTCTTGGCTGTTAGTTAATAGGTATGAATATCCTGGCCATTGGGGTTTCCATTGTCTAATCTGGATCTTCCACTCATGTGTAGACTCTAGTCAGCTTGTTAATGACTCTGGTTTCTAACCAGGCTGTTACATGAATCAAATACCTCATCCCTACTGTTTACACTCTCAGTACGTAAGAACGCAAAGCACAGAGGAAAACTGATGTATGCACATGAATTATAAAATTATTACCAAAATTCCTACATTTGTCAGAACATGTTTCTAGCAAACCATGGGAACTCTATGCTACATGATGATGGGATAGGGTACCTAACTCAGAAAGACAATAAAAGAGAGACAAGGTGGGTGAAGTAGTACATTTTATTGGGCCAACTTCTGTTGGTGAATGAGAGAAGACTTGGAGCTCTTCTTCAGGTCTGGGAAAGGTAAGTACAGTTAAATACAAGGTGGAATAGACTGTTAAGCACAAGAAGTTTCAAGAAACCATTCAAAATGAAGTGAGCAATTAACACCTCTGCACTCATAGGAGAAAGTAGATTTGGGTTAAAATATAAAACCAGTGTTTCTAGACTAGTCTATTTTTGGTGTCTAGCAGGTTTGTAAATTTAAGCTCCCAGGTTTGTCTTTTGAAGTGTTTTGCAGGTTTCCTTTGAGTATGAGGACTAAGAGGTCAGCTATGGAGTAATCACTTTGTGAAAAGAGTTTGTCCACGGGTAATAGGGTGTCTTTGTCTTATCATTTTTCTGTGTGAGTTCATTCAAGAGCATAGTGATAGTCTAGTTTTACCCATGTTGTTGTTGGGGCATTTGATGCACTGGATGAGGTACATCACATGTTGTGCTAGGCATGTGTACAGCCCATGGATCTTGAAAGGTGTTGTGGACGGGGGGTGTTGATCATTGTAGCAATGGGTACCTTTTTCAGTATCTTTGGGGCCAGATTCCCAAAGATATTTATAAGACTAAAGAAGCAGCCAGTCACTTAGTTGAATTTGAAATCAATAGGAGTTAGGCATCTAGATGCTCTTGAAAAATCTTATTAGGCATCTATGTGCATCTGTAGGTGCCTAAACCACTTTTAGGCCTGGTCTACACTAGACGTTTATGTCGAAGTTAGCGCCGTTACATCGAATTAACCCTGCACCCGTCCACACCGCGAAGGTATTTAGTTCGACATAGAGGTCTCTTTAATTCGACTTCTGTACTCCTCCCCGACGAGGGGAGTAGCGCTAAATTCGACATGGCCATGTCGAATTAGGCTAGGTGTGGATGGAAATCGACGCTAATAGCTCCAGGAGCTATCCCACAGTGCACCACTCTGTTGACGCTCTGGACAGCAGTAAGAGCTCGGATGTTCTGAACTGCCACACAGGAAAAGCCCCGGGAAAATTTGAATTGGAATTCCTTTTCCTGTCTGGCCAGTTTGAATCTCATTTCCTGTCTGGACATCGTGGCGAGCTCAGCAGCACTGGCAACGATGCAGAGCTCTCCAGCACTGATGGCAGTGCAATCTCAGAATAGAAAGAGGGCCCCAGCATGGACTGATCGGGAAGTCTTGGATCTCATCGCTGTGTGGGGCGATGAGTCCGTGCTTTCCGAGCTGCGATCCAAAAGACGGAATGCAAAGATCTATGAGAAGATCTCTAAAGACATGGCAGAGAGAGGATACAGCCGGGATGTAACGCAGTGCCGCGTGAAAATCAAGGAGCTGAGGCAAGGCTACCAGAAGACCAAAGAGGCAAACGGACGCTCCGGATCCCATCCCCAGACATCCCGTTTCTACGAGGCACTGCATTCCATCCTCGGTGCGGCCGCCACCACTACCCCACCACTGACTGTGGACTCTGAGGATGGGATAGTGTCCACGGCCGGATCCTCGGACATGTTAGCGGACGGGGAAGATGAGGAAGGAGATGAGGAGGACGAGGCAGTCGACAGCGCTCACAACGCTGATTTCCCCGACAGCCAGGATCTCTTCATCACCCTTACAGAGATCCCCTACCAACCCTCCCCAGCCGTTACCCCGGACACAGAATCTGGTGAAGGATCATCCAGTAAGTGTTGTAAACATCTAAACATTTATTTGTAACAGAACATGATTATTAACAATTTAAAAAATGGGTTTCTCATGATTAGTTTGATTAACTTAACGGTTCAGTCATGGGCAGTGCAACTATTTGAAAAAAATCTAGCAATGTCCGGTTTTGCATGATTGTCCTGCCCAAGCCGCTCTACTGTTTAGTCCCTGCTACTGCAGCTACAGTAAGATGCGGTCTATATGTCCGGGGATGGAGCAGAAATCCTCCGGGGACATCTCAAGGAAGCTCTCCTGCAGGTAATTTGAAATCCGCTGCATTAGGTTCTTGGGGAGAGCGGCCTTATTGGGTCCTCCGTTGTAGGACACGTTGCCGCGCCACGAGACTAGCAAGTACTCCAGAATCATTGCTTGGCACAGCATGGCGGCATACGGCCCTGGTCTTTGAAGGCTTTCCCGGAGCATTCTCTGTCTGTCGCTCTCAGAGATCCTCATGAGGGTGATGTCGCTCATGATGACCTGCTTTGAATGAGGTAGGGGAATGTTAGTGTTGGGACTGCTTTACCGTTCCTTTACAGAACTGTAACCGCTGGTTTGCAGCCACGCGGTGGAGGCGGGAGAGGGTCAGCCGAAAGGGATCGTTCCCGGGGACAGCCGCGAGGGTGTGGGACAGGAGCAGACTTCCTGCTTGCCGGATTGCTGGCAGCAGGGACCGACATTGATTTCAATGTGAAATGAGGCCATTGCTAATATTAAAGTTTTAAGCTGCCACGAATCTACGGCTTACCATGTCTGCGTGCAAGAGCAATTCCGTTGTCCTGACAGGGTTCTCGAAAGTGCTCTGCAAAACCCCAGACACTGAATGCGAAGGCCGAGAATTCGACCTTGTGCTGAGTGCGCATGTGATAGGTGCTGTGCATGGTCCTGTTCACAGAGAAAGACTATGTTCTTTGTTCACAAGTACATTTAGCTTTCTGAGGAATTCACTCCCTTTTTCCCATTCCCACAGCCCCATCTGCGACTGTCTCACAACCTAGCCTGTCATCACACTCCCAGAGGCTAGGGAGGATTAGGCATAAGAAGAAGAGGACACGGGAGGACATGTTCTCAGAGCTTATAGCCTGCTCCCGAGCCCAGGCAGCACAGCAGACCCAGTGGCGGGAGAACTTGTCCCAAATGCACCAAGCCAACATGGATCGGGAGGAGAGGTGGCGTCAGGAAGACCAGCAGGCGACTCAAACCCTGCTTGGACTACTGAGGGAGCAAACGGACACGCTCCGGCGCCTTGTGGATGTTCTGCAGGAACGGAGGCAGGAGGACAGAGCCCCGCTGCAGTCCATCTCTAACCGCCCTCCCCCGCCACCAAGTCCCATACTCCCTTCACCCAAAGTGCACAGAAGGAGAGGCGGCAGAGTCCCTGCTAACTCTCACTCCACCCCTGCAGAGAGCTCGAGCAGCAGAAGGCTCTCATTCCCCAAAGTTTGACAAGTACTTTCCTTCCCGCCTGACACAAGCCCCCGTCCAAGTTTCACTTCCCAGTCCCATGTGTAGTTGATAATAAAAAATATGTTTCTGTTAACTACTGTTTCCATCATGTTCTTTTGGAGGAGGGGGGGAAAGGGGGTTGGTAATTGGACAGGACAGTCACCTTTGGCAGGGTACATAGTCGGGGGCAGGCACAGCAGCAAGGCACATACATAGTGCAGTGATGCAGTGACTACTTACCCTGGTTAGTCTGGGAGGTTCTTTTCATGTTATGTGGTGGGGGGTGGGTTGCTCTGTGACTTTGTGGCAGGGGAGGGCAGTTAGAGATCTTAAGCGGTGGTCCTTAGGCAGGATCACAGAGCCACACAGCAGGGGATCTGTAACCGTCCCCCCCCTGCCACAAAGTCACATAGACCCCCCATACACACAGTCCCTATCAGGAGGGGTGACAGGCTCCGTTGAAAGAACCATCCCACCGCAGCGGAGCCTGTCAGTCCTTGAGTTTAGAAGCTGCATTCGCGCGACTACACTACACCCGCTCCGCACCACAGTCTGCGTCCCAGTTTTTAAAAATTCCCGCGAAAACAGTATTAAAGAAAACGGTGTGCTTTAACAAAGTTGAACTATTTTTATTTTGAAACGTGTGTTGGAAGTGGGGTGAAGGCTTCTCTGTACACAAAATTAGAAAGTCACAGGTTACCCTGCTCACTCAGGAACTTTGCTTTCAAAGCCTCCCGGATGCACAGCGCTTCCCGCTGGTCTCTTCTAATCGCCCGGCTGTCTGGCTGTGAGTAATCAGCAGCCAGGCTAATTTCCTCAACCTCCCACCCCGCCATAAAGGTCTCCCCCTTGCTCTCACAGAGATTGTGGAGCACACAGCAAGCTGCTATAACAATGGGGATATTGGTTTCGCTGAGATCACAGCGAGTCAGCAAGCTTCTCCATCTCCCCTTGAGACGTCCAAAAGCACACTCCACCACCATTCTGCACTTGCTCAGCCGGTAGTTGAAGAGTTCTTTTTCAGTGTCCAGGGCACCTGTATAGGGCTTCATGAGCCAGGGCATTAGCGGGTAGGCTGGGTCCCCGAGGATGACTATAGGCATCTCCACATCCCCAACAGTTATTTTGTGGTCCGGGAAGTAAATACCTTGCTGCAGCCGTCTAAACAGACCAGAGTTCCTGAAAACACGAGCGTCATGAACCTTGCCCGGCCATCCCACGTAGATGTTGGTAAAACGTCCCCTGTGGTCCACCAGTGCTTGCAGCACCATGGAAAAGTAGCCCTTTCTGTTAATGTACTGGCTGGCCTGGTGGTCCGGTGCCAGGATAGGGATGTGAGTTCCATCTATGGCCCCACCGCAGTTTGGGAATCCCATCGCTGCGAAGCCATCTATGATCGCCTCCAAGTTTCCCAGGGTCACTACCTTTGGCAGCAGTACATCAACGATTGCCTTGGCTACTTGCATCACAACAACCCCCACGGTAGATTTGCCCACCCCAAACTGGTTCGCGACTGACCGGTAGCTGTCTGGCGTTGCAAGCTTCCAGAGGGCTATGGCCACTCGCTTCTGGACAGTCAGGGCTGGTCGCATCCGGGTGTCATTGCGCTTCAGGGCAGGGGACAGCAACTCACAAAGTTCAAGGAAAGTTCCCTTCCGCATGCGGAAGTTTCGCAGCCACTGTGATTCATCCCAGACCTGCAGCACTATGCGGTCCCACCACTCAGTGCTTGTTTCCCGGGCCCAGAATCGCCGTTCCACGGCATCAACATGACCCATTGCCACCGTGATGTCCTCGGCGCTGGGTCCCCTGCTTTCTGAGAGGTCTGTGCTACTCTCAGACTTCAGGCCATCACCGCGTTGACGTAGCCTCCTCGCCTGACTTTTCTGCATCTGCCTCAGGGCAACCTGTATGATAAGCTGCGAGGCGTTGAGAGCGGCCACAACTGCAGCGATGGTTGCAGCGGGCTCCATGCTCACAGTGCTGTGGCGTCCGCGCTGTCAATGACTTGAAAAGTGCGCGAAATGATTTCCCGCCGGCGCTTTCAGGGAGGGAGGGAGGGCGGGAGTGAGTGATGGATGGATGACGACAGTTACCCAAAAGCACCCTCGACACATTTTTTTACCCAGAAGGCATTGCTGGCTCGACCCAGAATTCCAATGGGCAGCGGGGACTGCGGGAACTGTGGGATAGCTGCCCACAGTGCACCGCTTCCAATGTCGACGCTTTCCCCGTTAGTGTGGACTCACAAAGTCGAATTACTGTCCTTAGTGTGGACACACACGTTCGACTTTGCAATATCGATTCCAAATATTCGATTTAAGTAAAATCGAACTACTCTCGTAGTGTAGACAAGGCCTTAGAAATCTGGCCCCTAGTGCCCACTACTAGTATCTCTGAGGACAACTGGCCCACTCCCCTCTCTTTAGGGAATCTCCTTCCCCAAATCATGCCCAGTACAATGATCCTGTGACGTTGTGCAATCTATATGGTTTTATAAAAACATGATAATAAGTGAATATAATGTAACTGGGATAGTTTTAGAAAAATATGGTAAAAAGTGAATATAACGTAACTGGGATATGCTTCATGCAAAAGGTCTCTTGTAAGGTATCATTACAAAGCTTATAATCTACTGAGTGTGATCATCCGATTTGTATATATGTACCACTCTTGTATCTAAAACTAGAAATATAAAATATAACTCTGAGGGCCTATTGTAATTATGTAAAGTGTGGGCTATTAATGATGGTTTGGAATCTTGATGACTCCCATTGTCTGCAGATGGCTGTGTTTACCTGTGAGTCTTCCTGTATATGTGTGTGCTGGCAAGTGAGTAATGAAGTCTTGCAGTGACATGTGATCATGTCACCTGAACTGGAATCCATCTTTAATCTGGTGCTTTTCCAGTGAGGTGGGGTGGAAACCCAGAGGGACAAAGGGTTCCCGCCTTATGCAAAAGATATATAAAGGGGTGGAAGAGAACAAAGGGAAGAGAGGAGCCATCATAAAGAAATCCCCTAGCTATCACCTGAGCTGGAACAAGAGCTGTACCAGGGGAAAGAATTGTGCCCAGGCCTGGAAGGTGTCCAGTCTCAGAAAAAACTTACTGAAGCATCTCTGAGGGTGAGATTATCTGTATTCAGTTTGATTAGACATAGATTTGCACATTTTATTTTATTTTGCTTGGTGACTTACTTTGTTCTGTCTGTTACTACTTGCAACCACTTAAATCCTACTGTCTGTATTTAATAAAATCACTTTGTAATTTACTCAGAATATATATTAAAAGCTGGGGGAGCAAACAACTGTGCATATCTCTCTATCAGTGCTATAGAGGGCGAACAATTTATGAGTTTGCCCTGCATAAGCTTTATGCAGGGTAAAATGGATTTATCTGGGTTTAGACCCGATTGGGAGTTGGGCATCTGAGTGCTAAAGACAAGCACACTTCTGTGAGCTGTTTTCAGATAAACTTGCAGCTTTGGGGCAAGTGATTCAGACCCTGGGTCCGTGTTGGAGCAGATGGGAGTGTCTGGCTCAGCAAGACAGGGTGCTGGAGTCCTGAGCTGGCAGGGAAAACAGGAGCAGAGGTAGTCTTGGCACATCAGGTGGCAGCTCCCAAGGTGGTTTCTGTGATCCAATCCGTCACTGATCCCTACACTCTAGGAAATAGAGATCTCCATAAGTGTGGCAGGCAGGAGAAGCAGGCCAAGCAGTTACCTCTGGAGGTCCAGGAAGGAGTAAGCAGGCCAGCCAGTCACCTGCAAAAATGATGAATGTGAGGGAAGAGAAAAAAATCCATTGCTTACTCTGTTTATTGCTTATTATCTAGTGGACTGGGCTTTCCTATAGTGTTTACAATAGGCAGGGGCGTCCTTAGGCATACACAGCATAAATTTGGGGGACCTCTGGATCTTAGTGTCCACCCTTCCACCTCTTCCTATCCCTGTTCTAATCTGACCCTTCCAGCAGGCTCCCACCACACCTGGCTGCTGCAGCCTGGTGAGTCTTCCTCTGGAGGGGATCTAATACTTAAAAGTGAAAAAGCCTCCAGCCTGCCAGACCTATCAGCACAACACTGAAACTGTTAAAGAGCCATTCAAGTGGTAATGAAGACATTTAACAGGCATTTGCCATCCCCCAGGTATATACTGTCAGTTTCTGAATTTACTGACAAAAACAGTTGTGCATTACTGTAATATTTACTCAGAACATGTTGGACCTTAGTTTAAAATTTGATTTAAAAATATTTTGTTAGTGTGCTGCTGAAGATTATAATATCACGTCTCTAAAAAATCCTTGCATAGATTTTTAGATGCACAATCCGAGTATTCATCTTAGCCTTAAATGCTTGGATCTTCAGACATATAGTTTTTTAAATAAATCTTTCAAAAGACCACCCTTATCTAAAATACACATGCGAGCCCGGGCTGCCGTCAGGCATAGAGGCATCATTTTAATAATACTGCATAGGGCCCCATAAATCCTAAGGACAGCCCTGACAATAGGAGATAACTAAAGGTAACTGGGCATCAGGAACATTGGGAAGGATAGTAGCTGTAACACAACATATGCATGACAGGAACACCTTTTGAGATTGTTCAGTAACTTTAAAAATAAATATCATATCCTTAGCCTGAAGCCATATCCACTACCCAGTCCCATCCATCAGTGAGAGATATACACATACTTTGTATGTCTGTTTGTAGAGTACTTTGGGATGAAAGAACTGTAGAAGTACAAATAGCAACAGGGACAGATTCTGGCTGTAACTCACCAGTAGAGAACTTTCCTGGAAGAGGTGAACTCCTCACTGACTCAAAGTCATCTGCTGTTAGCTGTCCCCAACACCCAGCATAGAGGGTGTGGTGGTGCTCCATGTCTCTACACCAATACTACACAGGAATGTGCCCCTTTAAGGACTCTATGCCTGCAGCACATGATAGTGCATGCTGGAACTGGGGTGCAGAATCAGGGTGGTGTAACTGTCTCCCTGTCACCAACTCCACAGCCCCAAGTAGAGCTTAATGTAGAGAAAACTTTAGTGTAATACATCTGTGTGCACATAGCTGCTTTCAGCTTTCAAATTATTCTAGAGTCTCACCTATTTAAAGTATTCTCCTTCTCAGCCAAGGACCTATTTACCAGTAGACCCACGTTTGGGGCCCGGAGGTTTTGGGGTGAGAACCATTTTGAAGAGGGAGGCAGTGGAGCTGCTGGCTGGCTGGCATACATTTAGAAGTTGAAGCTGTGCTGGCTGACCCAGTGTCAGGATCCCAACAAGGGCAGTTAGGGCCAAAGGTCAGAGCAGGGGCAAACCTGAGGTTGGGAGTAGCAGAGGAACTCGTAGTCAAGTTCCAGGCCAGGATCAATACCAAGGGTCAAGAGGCAAAGTCCAAATCAAGCTGAGTTCAAAGCCAGAAAGTCAGAAACAAGAAAGCAGAAATGGCTGTGGCAACTACAGAAGATCCACACTGTTGCCTGGATGCTTCTAGAATACCCTGTGAGTTTATATAGGGCAGGGAGCCAGTCAGGAGCCTTCAGGCTGCTGTCTGTCAAACCCTCGAGATGGAACTTCCCATGGTCTCTGTCCACAGCAGGTCACAGTAAGTGGCATACTAGCTGGTTACAGCTGCTACTGGATGGTAGCTTGGAGATGTCAGCTGTTTGGTAGTTCTGCAGACCTGGGGTCTAGACCTGTGGGGTCTCTCACCCAGGAGAAGAGCAGTACACTGGTCTGATGGCAGGGAACTGGAAGCAGCTTCAGAGCCAGCCAAGGTGAGTTGGCCCTCTAAACTCTAAAGGGTTACACTGCATCCCTGAGCTGTTTAGGATAGAAGAGTTGCTGTCCGGTCAATTTAAGCCCCAAAGTATTTGTAAAATAATGGTCACTTTCTGTGTCTGTAGACTGATCATATAATGGATGAGAACTAGAAAGATGAACTAAGAGTTGATAGGAAGCCAGTTAAGGTAATCTTAAAAATATTGGTCCAAATTTTGGAAAGTGACTAGTGATTCTGGGTGCATCCATTTTTGGTGTCCAACTTGAGACACCTTGAAGGAGCCTGATTTTTCAGAAATTGTTGAGCACCCACTCCCTGAACACTAGGTCCTTTTATGGTATTTCAAGCTGGGCACCAAAATCACCAGTCACGTTTGAACATGTAGGCCTTTAATTCTGATTTTACCAAATCTTGGAGTTTATGCGCGATCCTTGGGCTGGTCGTGAGCTGTTATTTCACTACCTTCCCTGACATGCAGCTTAACATGACCTACACAAAGACTAGATCCTGATCCATCCAGGAAAGAAGAAAAAATGTTGGTTCATTAACTGTTCTTTGACTTCAAATATTTGTAAAAAGTAAAATGTCCTCTACTTTCCCCTTTTAACCTGGTGAAGAGTTTGAGAATGAGGCTGTTTGTATATCCAAATGCCAACGTCTGCTGTGCAAGTGAACCAGGATGTAGCAAAAGGACGTTTGTTTTTAAACCATTAACCAATGTTTTAAAACTTGTGCTTGATTTTAGCCAACTGAGATTGTGTTTGAAATTTTTTGTTTGATAGATCTTCAGGGAAAGTTTTGCATAGGAGGACAAGAGAACCTAATGCTCAATCTCCAATAGACTGTAAACTGAGCCGTTGGAGTGAATGGGGACCATGTGACCCATGCTCAAATTTAAGGGTAAGTACTAGGTGTATTGTTTTATTTTAAAATGACACAGGAATTACTGACTGACATTCACCCTTAGAAGTCCTCCATTATAGTGGAGTGCTAAACTCCTCCTCAACATTCTGATGTTATGATTCAAGGGTACCCTCAACTGTTTTATACCTAAGAGCAGACGGCTATGTAAAAGGGCTTTGTTGGCAAAACAGAAATTTTTGCAGGAAACATCAAAGTTTGATTGACTTTTTTTTTAGGTTTTCATCAAAAAACAAAAAAAAATTACTGACAGCTGGGCTTTTCTGTTTTCATTTTTTTAAGAACATTTTTAAAAAATGAAGATTTTGTTTATGAAAGCTTTTTAGTTTTTTTGTCATTTTTCATGGTAACAAAAAACACCACATAAGCCTTTTGTGACTAGTGCCACAGCTATATATCTGTTTATATGTGCATGTGAAGAATTAGTTACAACGAGTGCCACCTACTGGCACATAGGAATATGTGATATTGTGCATAAGCAGTAGGTTCCATAAAGGTATTTTTCTTATGCATGGCGAGTGACTTCCTGCATCCAGATCTTAACAAAGACCTTCAGACATAGCATCTTTGCTAATTTATCTGTAGTCATAGTATGTGAGGGCTGTAAGTCTGGAATTAATGAACAAAAAGTAAGTTCTCCTAAACCTCGACTTGTGTTTGTGTATAATTTGGGGACTTCTTTTGTCGAAAAAAACTTGGTTCCAAGTAAATAAAATACTAAGTATGAGGCCAGTTCAGTATGAAGACTAAAATGTAAATAAAATATGAAATTTGTACTTATTCCATAAGAATTTGAGAGAGACAAAATAGGGGAGGTAATATCTTTTATTGGACGAATTTCTGTTGGTGGAAGCTACAAGATTTCAAGCTACACAAAGATGTTCCTCAGAATTTGGTTATTAATGAAAGATTCCCACAAAAGTATCTGCAGTCTTCCCAATCCTCAGTAATGTAAATCAACGTAGCTTCACTGAAGTTAATGAAGTTATGCTGATGGACATTAGCTGAGAATCTGGCCATAATTTGAAATATTATTTTTAATAAAATGTACTACTTAGATTTTTCTGAGTGTAACCTATTAATGTAAATGAGAGAAAGCATTATTTAGTGGAGAAACAGAAGAATGCGACTCAAGAGTAAATCTATATGAATAATATATTTTTCAGTTTTCTGGCTAAAACAAAAAATTACAGTTCGGGTCGACCCAAAATGATTTTTTTTTTTTTTTGGACAAACTAGTTTGGTTTGTCAAAAGAAAATTCCATTTTTGTTTCTCTTTTTAAAATTAACACAAATTAGCAAAATGTTTCAGTCAACCCTGTGACGGTGCTGCCCATGGGAGCCAGCTGAGGTCACTCAATTAAGGTGAACTGCAAACAGAATGGGGCAGACAAGCCCCAAAAGCTGGTGGATATTCCAATACTTAGATTTACCAAGCCAGCACAAAACAACTTCTATATTACCATACAGGTTACTCAGAAGTCCAAGCAATGCAGTTCCCTTAAAGTGCCCAGCCTCAGGCCTCCATCCAGACACACCTGTCAAACATATGATGATAATTACTGAAAATCTTATCTCATCATATAAAGAAAAGGTTCTTCCAATCCCAAAGGATCAGCCACATACCCAGGTCTAATTATAACTTAGGTCTTGCCCAAAATACAAGCTTATAGTCAATTCTTATTAATTAAGCTAAAATTTATTAAAAAACAAAAGAGAGTGAGTGTTGGTTAAAAGATCAATATACATACAGACTTGAATTCAATTCTTGAGGTTTAGATACATAGCAGAGATGAGCTTGTAGTTGCCAAAAGTCCTTTTAGAAATAGTCCATAGGTTATAGTCCAATGTCCATGTTCAGGGTGATTCCAATCAATGCCTTATGGCTTAAGGTTTCCCCCTCTTGAAACCCAAAGCAGATCTGAGATGAAGCAGGATCGTGTCCCAGGGTTCTTATACATTTCCAGCAGCCTTTTGGCCTGAGAAAACAATAGGCTTAACTCACCTTCTTCCAAACATCCTGGCAATTAGCATAGGGTAATTTATCCATTAAACAGTTCAGATACAGGTTACCACAACCTTCAAAGAGACATATAGACAATAATACTATTTCACTCAAGTATCTTCCTAAATGTTAATATTCCTTTCTTGATCTTTGAATCAAAGCTATAGCAATAGACAAGACTTGTTTGCTTATGTCACAAGACCTGAGCAAACACCTACCCTTCTACCTCTAACAATGCAGACTTGCATTTTAAAGCTCTATTTATTTACATATCTTCCTAACCAGTTTCTAAAGTTCGGCCATGGGTCAGGTCAGTCTGAGTTAATTAACTCTTTCTGGACCTGTCATTTTTCAATGAGATATTATATTACACTTATAACGTCACAAACCCAAATCTGCATTTTTTGTTAAAAAAAAGTTTAGTCTGAAAAATTTCATCCATCTCTAATGAGGAGATCTGAGTTCTGTTGTGCCTCTGTGAACAACTTGCTGTGTGACATTAGGAAAGTCATTTAACCTACCTGTTCTTCAATGTCCACTTCTGTGCTTTAAGAAAAAAAGGGGAGTACTTCAAAGATGTGATTTGTAACCTGTTTTGAGATGCTGTAAAAATGCTGCATAAGTGCAAAATATTTTTTATTTTATTATTATTAGAGCTAGTCAAAATGTTTTCAATTTCTAAATGTTGACAAAATTTCCAACTTTGAGATTAAGGAACAAAAAGGGAAACCTATTGATGACATTTCCACAAAATATTTTTCCAGGTTTTCAACCAATCAGCTCATGAAGAAATTTCTAACTTGGATGAAATTTTGAGGGGGAAAATTTCTAGTTATATTTGAATTTTTGTCTTGTTTTTCTTTAAGCAGATCTAATTATTATTATTATATATCTTTGTAGTTTCGCTCTAGAAGTGTTGAGAAATTTGGACAGTTTCGTGGGAAACGGTGCCTGGAATCATTGGGAGACACACAAAGCTGTAAAACCAGCATAGCCTGTCCAGAAGAGCAAGAAATCGATTGTGGAGCTGACTTTAGATGTGATTCAGGTAGGTGTTGCTTTCACACCAGGCTAATTAGTTCAGCAAAGCATAGAAGCATCTGCTTAATTTTAAGCACATGTTCAAATCTCATTTAAAGTCAATAGATTTAAATACGTGCTTAAAGTTAAACACATGCTTAAATACTTTGCTGAATATGGATAGTTTGCTGAATCAGGGCCTATATATTTAGGTTTAAATTCCTTAACTATTCTTTCTATTCCATCTGAAAAGTTGCCAGTTCCACAAGTTTCCTTTCTTATGTTGTATCCATTCCAAATGGAGCTGAGTGAATCTTTTTTGTTTACGCTTTATGAAAAATCAGTGGGGAAAAGAGACATTTAAGTGGGGAAGTCCAGGTGACTTCAGCAGTTCAGTCTATCTCTGGAGATCTAGGTTCAAACCCTCTTAGAATACAGGTAAAATTACAAAACTCTATGACTTTATTTTGCATAGGGGGGATTTGACAAATCAACCCTCCCAAGCATATTTTAATAATACTACATAGACATTAGTTAGCACTTTACAGGCCAGCTAATTGACATCAATAGACTGCATCTTCTTATGTCAGGGCTGATTTAAAATCTTTAAATCATGTAGAGACAATTAATCTGCACAAAACCACTGAGGTGAAATCCTCCCTTCATTGAAGTTAATGGCAAAACTCCCAATGACTTTAATGGGGTCAGAATTTCTCCCCTTGTTTGTACGTCACAATAAAAACATAAATTATTTTGAGTATATGCTACATCCTCCCAAGCAACTCAAAAATATGACTTTGCTGACACTAACCTATAAGAACTAATGTTTTCCCACACTCTTATACTTCAAAGAAAAATACCCCAAATCTTGACATTAAACAATAATCTAAAAATAAATCAAATCACGATAATTCTCTATGAATGTCAGAAATTCTTCTGCCATTTAATTTTCTGTGCCATCCCATTAAAAATAATTGGTAAATTTAAAGGTTTTTTTTCCTCACTTAGAGGAACAAGGGATTAGGTTTTTACCTATTTCTGGCTGAAATGAAAATACACTTTCTATGAGGAAGATTCCAGTAAGGAATATTTGTTTTTCTGATGTAAACCCCATGTTAAAAAAGGATTAGAAATGTTCAGTTCTTCATTCTTTGCTTAGGTCGATGTATAAAGAAGAGGCTTGTGTGTAATGTGGACAATGACTGTGGAGACTTTTCTGATGAAAGTGACTGTGAGAGAGATCCAAAATCACCATGTCGTGACTCGGACATTGAAGTGTCAGAGATTGGAAGGACTGCTGGACAAGGGTATTCAATGAAAAGCCATAGCTAAAGGGAGACACCCCGGTTGGCACCAGACAAAGTTAGGAGACATGGGCCAGATGATCAGGCCCCAAGATTCTATTCATGATCTACTAGCCTCTTCTGTGACCTTGGGCAAAATTCTTAACCTCTGTTTCCTTTTACTCATCTGGGGTTAATAATGCCCTGAGATCAGACAAAAAGCATTGTAAGTGCCACGTGTTGCTGCTGTTATATTAACCCACCTTTGCTTCAGGGAAGGCAGCTGAAGATATTTTAAATACGTTTTACAAACAGAGGTACCAACATCATCAGATTTGGGCAGTTCTTCCTGGAGAATGACCAGAGAATCTCCTCCTTCCCATCCCCACTCCAGCAGGTGGCCATCACCTTCCGGCAACCTCTTGACTAAGCCCCACTGCTGTGGCTATATTCATATTCCTACAAGCACAAGCTCTATACGGGGTAGTTGATAGGCAGATATGGGACAGTCGATAGGCAGACCGCGCCAGGCCAAATCCGGACCACCAGATGCTTTTGAATGGACCCCAAAATCTTTTTATTTATTTATTCCTGGGCGGTGGGTAATAGAGGCTGAGGGAGGCTAAGCCTCCCCAGACCTCTGCTAATGGTTCCCGCAGCAGCCTCTGGGTAGTGTTCAGAACAGCTCTGGGCAGCCCACGGTCCTGGCTCAGCTCCAGCGGGCCGGCCAGGGCTCCGCTGGGCTCCTCCAGGCACCAGTGGGCCGGCCAGGGCTCCTCCAGATGCTGGTAGGCCAGGGTTCAGGCCTGCATCTGTGTGCCAGCCAGCAAGAGCAGTGGAAGTGGAAAGGGTGGGGCGGGGCCTTGGGTGGAAGAGACGGGGCAGAGGGCTAGCCTCCCCACACAGGGGATGCACACACTGCCAATGTATTTATTATCATTTTTTGTATTGTTTTCTCTGGAGTCTGAGCCTTGACTATACCTTGACCAAGAAATTTGGATCTTGACAAAAAAGTAATTGACTACCCCTGCTCTGTATCGTGCA
This sequence comes from Trachemys scripta elegans, assembly GCF_013100865.1. NCBI lineage: Eukaryota > Metazoa > Chordata > Testudines > Emydidae > Trachemys > Trachemys scripta. The sequence continues at coordinate 24,884,329 of NC_048303.1, read as the reverse complement.
GTGTGTTCCAGAGCACGTAAGGTTTGCTCATTGTGGGCCTTACAAAATGGCCATGCCACTGATGCTGGGTTCTGTAACTAGATCTGTAGAAGTAGTGCCCAGGAGGTTGCATGAGGGGGATGGATACCATCTTGAGATTCTGCCTCTCTAGCCCTCCCCTCTTGCCCAATCTAGAAATGGCTGGGCTTTAGCAAGGCATCCATCATCAAATTTCTCAAACCTTTATATATTAGGTAGCTGGGTTTGGGGGAGGATGGGGGAGGATTAGTTCACTATTGTTCTTAGAGCAGCTTCTCAAACAATCTTTCCCCACCATCATCATACTAAAGTAATATCTGAAAAATGAGAAAATATATCCAGATATTTTTTCATCAAAAGTCTGCATCTATAGCAATTATACCCTCCATTACTACCGTTACTACCTCGCAGACAGGGAATATTAGAAAAATGTTTGTTTGTTTGTTTTAACATCCTATGGACTACCGAATCCCCAGAGCTTCATTGGTTACAGCAGCATTTTTCATCTTCTTTTCTTTGCATATATTTACCTTTCCTTTCTAGGTAGTTGGCGGTTTGTTGGCTTGTTAGGTTTGGTTATTTGTTTGGGGAGTTGCTCTCTTTTGTTTTGGGGTTTGGGACAGGTGGGGAAGGGCCTGTAATTTATGTACAAATTGAATTGGAAATCAGCAGCATAAACTGGAACAGACAAAAATATCAGCATGTTGCAGCTCCACCTAGTGTTCAACTGAAAATTACAGCCTTTCCCTATCACCTCTATCTCAGAAATAGTCTAAAATTGATAAATGAAGACCTTTGTAACCGAAAAACAAGCAAACATTATTTTTGAAGTTCCCAGAAATGTGCTAGGCACTTAAAGTCTTTTAGTGTTATTACAATTAGTTAGCTCTTCTATAAGGAAAATATTGTTTAGATGTATAATAGCAGCGTTCATTGTTCTGTTGAATGATAGCTATTTGATAAGGTCAACAGTGTGCATGGTGCTGTACAGGACACAAAGATTGTGACAGCCTCTGGCCCCGAGAGCTTACAATCTAGGAGACAGACAAGGAAAGGCAAATTCCAGTATGAGATCCCACAGGAAGGAGTGATTTTAGGTATATCTTCTTTGTACACTTCTTGTTATCTCACATTCTCACCAGATCTATGAAACTGGAAGATGAATCTGTTAACTTTCCTGTGTTTGCTATTATTTTAATTGCCTTTCCTCCGATCTAGGCCATTGTAGTGCCCTAGCTCTATTTCTTCCTGAGCAGTGTCTGGGATAACATTAGCTGTATATTCCGCCTGAAGGCTGGGTGGCTTCTGTACACACTTGATATTGCAAAATATAGTAATATACAATATAATATTGAGAATTAGAAACAATCTGATAAAAGTGTATTTGGAAAAATATAACCTTATTTTGATCCCATAAAGCTTGCTAGCGATGAATAGCTATTTGAGAAGAAATAGGTCTTTATTATAGGGTTCCTTTCATTCCAAAGGATCCCATCATGTTTCATTTTTATTAATAATACCAATCACTTTTTCATTCTTGCACTTTTCATCCACAGACTTCAAAGTGCTTTACAAAGGACATATCATTATCCCCATTTTACAGATGGGAAAACTAAGGTCCCAAGACGTGACTTGCCTAGTGTCACTGAGCAACCCAGTGGCAGAAGTGAGACTAGAAAGCTGCTCTCCCGAGTCCTAATGTGGTGCCCTATCCATTAGGACATTCTGCTGCCTCTTTAGTCTTTTGATTTCTATCATCAGAGTTTCCATCCCAAGCTCCTGGGCACCCTTAACAATCTTTATAAACAAATGTAACATACAAAACCCGTGGTACACTCGTAGCACCACTGAATCCAGTAACTTCTGAGGTAACTATGGCAGTACATTGGCTCAGGGCAATATTGCAAACCCTCACTCTTATGAAAAGTCTTATGGGATCTTTAATATCAATGCTGAACAACAGGAACTCCAGATTCAGTTTTTTGTCAGTTATCATATGTAATTTTTATGTAGTTTGGCTTTTCTAGGTCATAATACCGCTGTCTACAGGCTAAAGGTGCTAACACCATCTTTTTGAAGTTTAACATGTGTCTTTATTTTCTTTGTAGAATCAACATTCTAGGAATGCAGCCAATGGCAAGCCCATTTGAAAATGAGTATTTTAATGGTGTTTGTGAACGAGTGCGTGATGGGAATACCAGGACCTATTACCGCAAGCCATGGAATGTTGCTGTTCTCAACTATGATGTAAGCCTCTGTGTAAAAATTAGGAGGTGGATGACTGAGATTCAGTTTTCCAACAGGATGTCAAAACTATCTCTTAATTCAGGCATTCATAATTCTTCCATAGTATGATTTTGGCAGAATCCAGAAGAGAAGATCTTATTTGTATTAATGGTAGTTCCTAGAGGCCCGACGAAGGTGCGTTCTGCACTTGGAGTTGTGATTCCCAGCTCCCGCGCACACACTCGCTCTAGCGCTCATTGAGGTAGTGCACTAAAAAAGTAGTGTAGCCGGAGCAGCATGGGCGGTAGCGAGCAGCAGAATGGGCTAGCCTCCTGACTACGTACCACGGGCCTGAGTGGGTTTGTACTTGAGGCGGCTACCCCGTGCTTCTACTCACCACTACCCATGCTACCACCGTTACTCTTCTATTTTAGTGCACTACCTCAATGAGAGCTAGAGTGAGTGTGTGTACGCGAGCTGGGAATCACACCTCCAGCTCCAAGTGTAGACGTAGCCTATATACCCATTGAGTTTAGTGCGCTCTATTCACTCAGTCCATAGTAAGAGACAGTCCTTTCCCCAAAGAGTTTACACTCTAAATAGTCAAGACAGAGATGACAGGTGGGAAGAAGGGAGCATTATTATCTCTATTTTACAGATGGGGAGTTGAGGCACACAGAGATTAAGTAACTTTCTCAAAGAGCCTAGCTCTCCTGATCCCCAGTCGAGTCCCATAATCACTAGATCACCTTTCCTTTGCAGATTCAGATGAAGATTTTCAAAGCCTTCTAGGAGATTTGGATCCTAATTCACATTAATATTAAAATCCTTTTGGTTGCTCGGCCTCAGTTCAGTTTATAGCTAAAAATAATTACTATTCTATAGCTACCTAGTTTTCTGCACCTACATAAGCAAGAAATCACATGGTGGCAATCTAAGGGTGCTTCAAGAGGAAATTCCTGAAAAATATTAAAAGCTACTTAACAATTAAACTTTTCCTAGAGAAAAATTTCTATACCTAAGCAATTATAACTTATATATACATTTGTCTTCACAGCAGTTAAGGTTCTGTGTCAATACAAGTAAGGCTAGCTAAATCTGACCCATAAAGCATTGCCATGCAGCATGTATATTTATTTTTGGTGGTGGTAGCATTTCTTTGTTACCAAACCTGTATATTCTACTAATACAAAAAAATATGATACTGTTAGTATTTTATTTAACATTAAAAGCAAGTATTTGGAATTAGCCATAGACTAAGGGTTCCGAAGATGGAAGAGGATGAAATGGCAATTCTGCTTCATTTCTGAGGTTGAGACTCCATAAAGATTCCTATCTGCATTCTAATAGGAAATTGAAGATTATAATCCCTTAAATGTAGCGGCACTTTCCCAGTTTAACATAGCAAAGACTTTTCACCCACTGAAGCAGAAAGAAAAAAGGGGGTGGGGGGAAGTCACTGCAACTTTGCTTACTTGTGAACAGCTGAGCTGATCCAGATGTTAGGGAAGGAGAGGGGGTTCCATATGTTTTGATTTTTTAGAGTTTTATGATACGTTCATGCCACATGTGAAACTGGATAATTTTGCCTTTTACACATACCCTGCAAAGGCAAAAATCATTAAAAGAGCCAAATGAAATGAAATTATGCATGTCATAGTTTAATCTAACAAAATGGTCACAGTTTGACAAGCATTTGTCACATATAAAATCATTTTCAGTGACTGCGAGCAGAAATAAAAAAAATAAATATCATGAATGCAGTGCCAACACAATGGTAAATTCTGAAGCAACTGTGTGAAATTTGTCATGACATTTCTACAAATGATTTCTCCATGAAAGCTCTGTGAGATTCTTGTGTTGTCAAAGTAAAATCTAAATGATAACTTGCCCAAAGACTGCTGTATGGAGGGTTTCAAGGGACTACTGATTTGGGTGCCAACTTGACACCTCTTAAAGAAGTCTGATTTTCATAGGTGAGGTATATAGCATTTTCTAAAAGACAGGCTGCTTTAAAGTGTTTCAAATTGTATTGAGCTTTAATTGAGCACCTGATATTGACACCCAAAATCACTAGTCACTTTTGAAAATATTCACCTTTATATTTTGAAAGCATTTAATCTCCAGTTTTCTTGTTCTATAGAGAAATCAAGACCAAAGTGCAGCAATAGTTGTTTCACATACTGATCAGAAAATGGGCTTTTATGAGACAGAAAATTTTGTTTTGACATATTTTTCATCTGAAAACCAAAATGTTTCCATTTGGATATGTTGGCATGGTGCCCCATGTGAGTTGGTTCACGTGCCTCATGCTCCCATTTTCCTATATAGGTAGACTACCTAATTAGACTACAACTCCCATGATGCACCACAGTCTCCCCTCATGATGAGGGGAGGCTGTTTCATCATGGGGGTCTCTGGCCATGGTGCATCATAGGTAGACTTGGAAGGATTTGATTTTTTATCAGTAAATGTTGGTAAATGTCCATTTCACTGTACATACAAAACCGACTAAAAATTATTTCCATTTATGATAATCCAAATTTACCAATAGGCAAAATAAGAAAAATGTTGCTTGAAATCTTAGAGTTTGATTTAAAGCTATTTACTTTGGGTATTTTGATGTGATGTTGACAATCTGTAATTTGTTATAAAGCATTAGCTTTTTGAAATCCATGTCTGTTATCATCAACTAATGATATGACCCTCCCCATAATTTCCCACAAATCTGAAAATTTAAATGAATAAAAATTGATGAAAACCCATAGTTTTGTGTAACTGTGAAATTTAAGTGGATAAAAATAACAAAAATGCTTAAAAATAAACATTGATATCATCCATCAAAATTATTTTTAAAAAAATCAAATTCTACCAGCCCTAATAATAGGAGATGTGGCCAGGCTAGGGGAGCCTCACCCATAGAGGAGAACCAAACTACAGCTTCCATGAGGCACCATTGCACGACAACCAAACCCAAATATTTTGGGTTTCAGATATTTATTTTTTCAACAAAAAACTGAAAGTTTCCATGGAAAAGAGACTTTTTGCAAAACAAACAAACAAACCAAACTTCATTTTGTCAAAAACCCAATTTCCCATCTCAAAAAAGTTTCAACGGATATCTTTTTTTGACCAGCCCTCATTAATATTTTACTTTTTTGAAATGACAATGCAACCATATAAACCAACTTTTCTGTTTCCCATTGATTTAATGTTGTTCTATTTCTTGAAGGTTGGGTCCAAATCCTATACAAACTGACTCAGTATTATACCTGTCAGTCTCTAGACCCTCATCTATTATGTGCCCCTCAGCACCTGTTTTATGGAGATTGTTTTATCATACCATTAGTGATGACATGAGAATAAAACATGCAGTTTTAGTATCTGCTCATTACATAAGTTTCAAGCTATTGTGTTTTTGTTAAATAGATTATACATGTTTTTATCTGTTATGCTCTTTTTTCCTAAGACAAAAGCAGACAAAAGATTCACAACTGAGTTCTTCCATGATCGTGTGACCATGATAAAAGAGATTTTCCACGAAAAACAAGAACATTTCTCGGTTTCCATGTCAATAAAACAAACACCTACTGAAAACAGTCAGGGCACATCTTTAAATGCCTCTCTTGGCTACCAGTATTCAAGGAATGAAAGTCTAAATTATATCTTGCGGTACTCCAAAGAAAGGGTAAGCTTAATGGCATAAAACATTTGATGTAGTAATTTCATACCTGAAATTAGCATACTGTTGGGCTATACAAGTATTAATCATCCAAACTGTTCAGGATGCCTATTGCTTTCTTCACAGAGGGGACTGGCAAAATGTTGACAATGTAAAGATTAAAGTTTACTTCAGGAGTAGCTGAAATATGGGTCAAATGCCGCCTATTTCACCACCTTGGCCTTCAATATGGATTGATGTTGCCAGAAACCAAAGATATCAGCATGCAATGATCCATCTTTATCAGCAAACAGTTGTGATCTAGTCCACTGTGTGCAAATTAGAAACAGCCTTTATGTAACAAATTGCAATGAAGACCCAGGCAGGCAAAGCTTGGGTGCTCTTAATGGAGCATGTTGATTAATATCCCAAGGGTCAGATCTTCAGGACCAGCCATTTGTTGCACAGCACATCTCAGACGGAAACAGGTTGCAAAGGACTCCTCTAAGTTGTACCAGTTGCCACAGCTCGTAAGAGTCCATTCCAGCAGTTGAGGATTAGCAGAGTCCAAGAGCAATCCAGCAAGCCACCCTTTTCCTTGGATATGTATACACTATGCCAAGGCCTGTGATGGGGATTGGTGGCAGGTACATCAGCTTTATGCTACCAGAGGATTACACAAGCCACCAAAGGCTTGATTGCCTTTATGCATTTTATTGCTCTGTCTATAGCACATGGCCTCTTACACTTGCTTTAAGTCAGCTTTGCACTGCCAAAGTGCTACAAAGTGGAGTTAATGGGGCTGAGGATCTGGTCGCAAGATTTGGTCCTGTCTGAGGGTTTGTTTCTGCTTGAATTTCATATCAAGAAATAAATGTAATACCCATTCTAATCTGGATGAAGTTTCAGCCTAAAAATACCCTTTCTAACCAGTTAGTTACAAGAAGGTAATGGAAAACGCAGGGCTAGTACACATTTTGCAAAAGGTTAGACCCACCATGAAAATAATACTAAAAGGCAAGGTGTACCATTAAGAGAAGCCATTGTGTAACGATGCCTCAGTCAGGTTGTCGGTGGGGATTGAACGCAGGTGCTCAAGATCTAAAAGCATGAACACCACCCCTAGCTGACAGACAGTAGCAGACTTATCAACCTCTTTAGGTGATCTAGGAATGAGAGGGGGCATAACAAGCCTCACTGTGTTATGATGGGGGACAAGTGGCTGAGACTGTCCTATCACTTAGTGTAAATTCTTTTTATAAATTAACCTCTATTTGCTTTCTTCACTTACCCAGGAATAAGTGAATAATGTAAAAATAAGGATATACCACTAAGAAAAAGCAGTAATAGGTCAAAGGGGAAAGAGAGCCTTACTATTTAAAAGGGGTTGGCAATTGGATACAGATAGGAAAACTGGGTGGTGACTGGAATAAGAACAGCTGACTAAGGATCTCTAAAGCTGCAAGGTATTTGGCTATTTAAGCATTGTTTTTGACAGTAAGTGCAGCTATTAGTGGGCTAAGTTTCTTAGTACTTCACTGTAATCTATTGGTTACATTTGTGTGTTTGTGTACCACTGCCCTCTCTTGGATGAGATCTGCAAATGTCCATGATTTACATTTGTCACTAATGGTTGGCTCACGGAGTATATTTAAGCCTTAACACTACTGAATGCGAATGAAAAGAATCTTCTTATTCCAAGTGCTTCACGAGCAGAAACTTCTGAATTCTACTCCCAATATCACATGTTGGCAGTCAGATCTACATTCTAGTGCAACGGTGGAAGTAGCACCATAGTCAGTCAGACAGTTTGGTAAAGTGGAGCTTGGCCCAGATTTCTAAAAATCGGAGTCTAAAATTCAGCATCCAACTTCATATTTGGGTTCGTAAATAAGTAGCTGGCTTGTCAAAAGTGCTAAGCAACCAGCAAATTCCCATTGACAACAATAGGACAATTGACAACTTCCTGGCAACTAAATGTTTGAAAATGAAGCTGTTATTTAGTGGCATAGAAGTTAGTTTATATATAAGAGAATAGATTGTCTAGTAGATAGAGAACTATCCAGAGACCTGGGTTCCATTCCCTTCTCCACTACAGACTTCCTGCATCAGTTAGCCTCTCTGTTTCCTGTGGTCTTCTGTAAAATGAGGGTAATGGTATTGGCTTATTTCACAGGGGCACTGAGAGGATAAAAACATTGAAGATTCTGAGATATTTAGGCTCTACTTTAATGAGGGCCATATAAGTACCATAGTTAGATAGACATGGGTCTTGGGAGCCTTATGCCTGCATTTCAAAACATTCCCCATAAGTGGAAGCCTAACTTTAGGCTCCTATTTTAGAAAGTCTTGGCCTTTGTGTGGATTTGTTTCACTTAATGTTGACATGAGGCTTTGGATTTATACTTTTGTTTTCACCATTAAGTGAGACTGTTTCATAGATTCATAGATTATAGGACTGGAAGGGACCTCGAGAGGTCATCGAGTCCAGTCCCCTGCCCGCATGGCAGGACCAAATACTGTCTAGACCATCCCTGATAGACATTTATCTAACCTACTCTTAAATATCTCCAGAGACGGAGATTCCACAACCTCCCTAGGCAATTTGTTCCAGTGTTTAACCACCCTGACAGTTAGGAACTTTTTCCTAATGTCCAACCTAGACCTCCCTTGCTGCAGTTTAAACCCATTGTTTCTGGTTCTATCCTTAGAGGCTAAGGTGAACAAGTTCTCTCCCTCCTCCTTATGACACCCTTTTAGATACCTGAAAACTGCTATCATGTCCCCTCTCAGTCTTCTCTTTTCCAAACTAAACAAACCCAGTTTTTTCAGCCTTCCTTCATAGGTCATGTTCTCAAGACCTTTAATCATTCTTGTTGCTCTTCTTTGGACCCTTTCCAATTTCTCGACATCTTTTTTAAAATGCGGCGCCCAGAACTGGACACAATACTCCAGCTGAGTATTTATGTTTCATGTTTTATGCTCCTATCTTTAGGCATATGAAATATACAATACCCCAACCTTAATCAGGGCTGTGATATGAACTTTCTTGTTCGCACTAACATCAGCCATGTATGAGTCACGATGATGATTTGTATGTAGTATTACATCTAGTTAGAGTGGAGTGTGGCACTCATATGACTTATATATGCACTGTTTTGCATAGTAGGAAATCTGCTGGATTTGATTTCATTATGTGTGTTTTTGAAAATGGAGCTACCCCCTTCATTCTGACAATTTAAGAGTAGCAGGGCACTTCCAAAAAAGGAAGATCCTAATCCTTTTCCCATTGTAGGCAATGGCAAATCTCCCTTTGACTTCTGTGGATGGAGGAACAGGGCCCATTATCTGGCAAACTGGCTTGAATTATTTTAGTATGTTACAAAATTGTCAGGGGAGTATTTTATAGAGAGTCTGTTTAAAAAAAGCACCAGTAGAACACAAAGAGTCTGATTTACTGAAATTGGGAAGTGGAGAGTTGTGCAAAAATGGGGAGGGAGGGAACTAAAATTATCCAAACTTCTTGCTACTTCTTCAGATTAAGTTAAGTTTTAGGGAACTTCTTATTCTGTCTAAACAAGTTTGTCCATGTCCCAAAATGTTAGAGTATCCCGTACTGAAATTGAAAGTTCTGCATTGTCTTTTGAGTAAAACATGCCTGATTGTGCCTTTTGTACAGAAACAAACCTTTATGCATGTCAAAGGAAAAATACAACTGGGAAGATTCCAAATGCGAAGTCGTGATGTCCGGCTAACAGATGCTTTCCTTGAAGATTTGAAGTTTCTGCCCACTGAATATGACAAGGGGGAATATTTTAGATTTCTAGAAATGTATGGAACACATTATGCTGTCTCTGGGACTGTGGGAGGAAAATACGAACTTCTGTATGTGTTGGATAATTATGCCATGAGTTTAAAAGGTATGCATATTATTGCTCGGCCTATAGCTCATAGATCAACAAATAGGCCCCAATCCTGCAATGAGATATGTGGAGACAAAACCGTGTGCAGAGGCTGATTGCAGTCAGTGAGACTCCATGCAGGTGCAAGGGAATGACCATGTTGTGTACCTCATTGTAGGATAGGAGCCTTGGTCATTAGTTTTCAGAATTAAAATCCTGAGCCAAACATGAACCTCAGTTACACCAAAGTCACTTCATTGGCATCAGTGGAGTCACTCCAGAATTCTACAAGTATAAGTAAGATCAGAATCTGGCTCATTCACTTTAAGGTATCTTTTTATAACAATCTTAATGGAAGTCTGTCATCTGTGAAAACCTTTTATTTAAAAACTACAGTATTCAAATACTAGTAGTGGTTGCAGAGTAGCAGCCGTGTTAGTCTGTATCCGCAAAAAGAACAAGAGTACTTGTGGCACCTTAGAGACTAACAAATTTATTAGAGCATAAGCTTTCGTGGGCTACTGCCCACTTCTTCGGATGCATATAGAGTGGAACATATATTGAGGAGATATATATACACACATACAGAGAGCATGAACAGGTGGGAGTTGTCTTACAAACTCTGAGAGGCCAATTAAGTAAGAGAAAAAAATTTTTTGAAGTGATAATCAAGCTAGCCCAGTACAGACAGTTTGATAAGAAGTGTGAGAATATTTACAAGGGGAGATAGATTCAATGTTTCTAATGGCTCAGCCATTCCCAGTCCTTATTCAATCCTGAGTTGATTGTATCTAGTTTGCATATCAATTCCAGCTCAGCAGTCTCTCGTTGGAGTCTGGTTTTGAAGTTTTTCTGTTGTAAGGTAGCCACCCGCAGGTCTGTCATTGAATGACCAGACAGGTTAAAGTGTTCTCCCACTGTTTTTTGAATATTATGATTCCTGATGTCAGATTTGTTCTTTTGCGTAGAGACTGTCCGGTTTGGCCAATGTACATAGCAACGGGGCATTGCTGAGCCTCTAAGGTGCCACAAGTACTCCTGTTCTTTTAGTAGTGGTTGGTGACCATGTGGTCTGGTTCATAGAGAATCCCAAATCCTAATGCTAGCTGAGCCACAAAATTCACTTTGTGATGATAGATAACTTGTCATTTGATCTCTTTGTACATCTAAATTGGTAGTAAAATGGAGAACCTCACTGAATGCAGATGCTGCATTTGGCTGTGTTGGAACAGTTTTTACAGCCTTTAATGTTGATATTGGAATTTTTCTCACACTGGTTGAGATAGGAAAGCAGAAACTTAATCCTTCCTCACATGCAGTGTTGGGAGGTCTGGCTTTTGTGGTAGATTGAAGTGATCATTCTAAAATAAACTGAAAAAAGTAATAATTCTCATGTGAATTCTGAAGCCAAACAAATAAATACATGCCACTTATGGCATTAAAATTCACTGTCAGTAGAGGCAATAAGCAAGGAGTTGGGACAGAGAAGTCCTTTATACACACTTATATTCTTATGTTCACCAGCTTGATACTATGGTGATAGGTGTTCTCTAAGGCACTGATCTTGAGGGAAAACTCCCATTGACTGCAGTGGTAAAACAAGATTAGACTTCAATTATTTAAGATCAATAAATAGAAAAGAGTAGCGTAGGAGAGAAAGGGTAGAATAAGAGGGACCATGATAGGGTGGGAGTGCATGGAACAGATTAATAAAGTTACATTAACTTTATGGTAAAAAGGGGAATATCCCGAAAACAGTTTGGGTAAGACTGGGTGATGGGGGGAGGAAAAGATTGAGAGGATTCAATGATACAACAGACATAAAAAAAGAAATGAGAAGCCACAGAGAAAGACACAATACCCAGAGGAAAGAGGGGAAGAATCATCCTTCAAAGAAAGGCAGCTCTGGAGAAGAAGAGAATGTTACTTTTTAAGGAGTTGCAAGTAGAGTGTACCTAGAGTTTTCCTAGTCACTGGACAGCCCACCAATAGGTCAAAACTCCAGAGGCAAACTGCATTGAATTCATAACCTGGTAGAGAGAGTGGGGGCGAAAGATAGTGGAAGGATGAAGGCAACACATTTTCTTCAACAGTCCTGAAACTTGGCTCCCAAGAAATATAAAATCGTATTCATTTTTTTCTTATTTTCCTGTTTTTAAAACCAAATATGCATTTTCTCCTAATAATCTCCAAATTAATTGCATTTGCAGAAGTCACAGTAGAAGATGTAAAGGAATGTCTCGGTTATCATTTAGATGTCAGTCTAGTAAATAAAGAGTTGGATTTCAAAGGTCATGTAAAAGGTGGTAAATGTGAAAGCATCAACGTGAAATCAAATTGTAAGTATATCTTTAGTTTATGTGTGATCAAAACTGCAAACTCTTTTGCTTAAAGAGAGAGGATATTGATTTCTTCCCCTTCTTTCAAACCAATTAAATGTCTACACTAATATAGTATTCACAAAAGGCTGAGGGAGAAGGATTCAATGCCAAGCACAGGACAGGCAGGTGTTGCAAGCTTCTCTGCAGTGCTCTGTTCATGCAACTCAATTCTTAGCTGTGCTACCCAGGCCAGTCTAACCTTTGTCCTTTCCTTGTACAGGTCAGGTGATACTATGGCACTCATTAAATAATGTGTACTACACCCATTTCTGTGACATCTGGTGTACCCACCTGTCCATCCATGCCATGCTAACCCCTTAGAAGTCACCATTTTTTTCTTGTTTTTTGGCATTTTGGTGTGATTGCAAAATTCATAAAATGAGACTTCTCTCAAATGATGGAGAATAAACAAAGTTTGATGAGATTTCACCACAATCTCATAGGATGGAATCTTCCTTCTATTCACTTTGGGGAGACGTGAGCTGATTTGTGCTAGAATCTGTGCAATTGAACTTCCAGTCATTCTCTCTCTCTTTCTGCAGACACTCATGATGATGACGCAGTTATTGATGACATCATTTCTTTGGTTGAGGGAGGGAAGATTGATTTTTCTGTTAAAATTAAAGAAATGTTACTGAGGAATGCCAAAGTGGTTGATGTAGAGGATTATATACAGTGGGCTACCTCACTGATTGATGCTCCAGTGGTGATACAGCAGAAGGTAAGGAGAGTTTTTCTCCTAGGCCAAGTATGTTACAAATTCATATATCATAATTACCTGTAAAATGTCCCTTTCCTTTGGTGGGAAAAATATCAAGAATGACTTTGCTTACCATTAACTAGTAGATAGTTTCTTCATCTTAGTGCATCTTGGTAGCTTTGGTCCTTTTTAATGGATTGATAGATTCCAAGACCAGAAGGGACCACTGTGATCATCTAGTCAGACCAGGCCATAGAACTGCCCTGAAGTAATTCTTGTTTGAACTAGAATGTATCTTTTAGAAAAATAAGATAGGGTACGTTGAGCAGAAATGAACAGAGCATTCCAGATGATGGGTGCACTGTTGATTTATTTATATAAGAATGTTATAGTCAATATCATTTTCCAACCCATTCTTTGGATGAAGACTAAGTCAGTGGGCTCTGTAATGTATTTTGAGTGCGACTATGGGGATCTGAATCTTGAGCTATCTGGTCCGCATGCCATTGCTGCAGGATTAAAATAACCCATGTCCAACAGTTATACCAGACACATGGTGCAAACTATTATCAGAAGAAAGGATTTGTTTAAAATAACTTTTTCTAAAGATTTGTGTAAGGAAAGTATTTAGACATGATTATAGGGAAAATAATATGTATTAGTTTTTTTCCTTTACAGCCATCTCCAATACATACTCTTGTTCCAGTAAAAATGAAAGATGCACATATAAAGAAACAGAATTTGGAAAGAGCCATTGAGGACTACATTACAGAGTACAGTGTGTGCAAATGCGAACCCTGCAAAAATGGTGGTACCTTGTTGCTAGTGGATGGAGAGTGCATGTGCCTATGCTCCAGCTATTTTAAGGGAGATGCCTGCCAAATCCCCAAATCAAGAGCAGATGAAGGTTAGTAGATATTCATGCAGACGTAAATTAACATGTTGTCAGCATGTATGTTGGAGCATACTTTGAAAATATGGTCTTTATCCAGACAGAATTAAACACTATCTGTAAGTTCTTCTATCATAGAACAGATTTACACACTGTGCTGACCTATTCAGCTGGGCATGAGGGATGGAAGTTAGTTTTAGCCTGTACAGTATGTCTGTGAAGTGTTAAGTGGAGAAGAGATTCACTTAGAGATTCTCTCTATCCCCTGTCCACTGTGCCACCATTACTGTGCCTTGTAAAGACATCCAAACCTCTCACAAACAAGAAAATTAACTGAGCAAGAATGTGGATTGGCAATGCCATAGAACCAAAGCAGAGAATCAAGTTCAGGCAAGAAAACCATTTCCATTTTCCTAGCTGGGTTTCCTTAGGTTCTCTGCAAAAGCCCAGTGCTTACAAATGTATGCCTCATGTTGCATGATCACATAATGCAAGCTTACAACTAGATTGGTCCAGTATACAGTAGGTGCCAATAAGCAGGCAGCCTAATATTTCAAGTGCCATCTCTACGTCACAAAGTCTCTCTTCTGCTCCAGCCCTGCTACCAACTGTTCCCTGATACCTATTAACACACAGCACAATGGAGGAAAGCAATCTTCTTTTGACATTCTTCCTGGCCTGTAACACTCTTCTGCCCTGTAGTGCTCATCCTTCACAATTTGCCCCAGGCTTCCAATAACTAAAAAACATTACTCAGTATTTGCTGTAATGTAGTAAGTGTAAGGAACAATACAAACACTGAGGTAATCGTAGCTATTTATATAAGGCATTGTCTACATCACCTACACTGGGTTTTTAGCCACTGGTGGAGCTGAACCAGTGCAACCCCCTAGTGTAGGTACAATTTGCACCAGGGTATCTTATCCAGTTATATGTCATGGTTGGTTAGCTGCACCAGTGTCTACAATAGTGACTAAAAATTGTCAGCTGGTGTAAATCCTCATAACTCCATGACTTCAATGGTGCTGTGCCAGTTTACACCCACTGAGGATCTGGCCCCCACTGTAAACAAGGCCTGAGGCAAAAATGGCTATTTTTAATGCAGTTCTGCCACGAAAAGTGACTGTGTAGAAATGGCCCCTTCTTATGCAATAGATTTATTCCTTGTGGTCAAGGTTTAATAAAACAGGTGCCCAAAGTGAAGCTCTGCATTTGATTTTTAGACACTTACATATATGGCTGGATTTCCAGAACTGCTGAGCACCCAGAAGTGCCAGTGGCCCTGTGTGTTTTCGGCATCCAATCTGTTGGGTTCTTTGTGATGAAAATGAGTTTTTACTGCTTTGGGTTTCTAGAGCCACCATAGTTGAGAGAGAGTGGGCTGAATTCTGTTCCATCTTGTGCTCTTTCAAAATAGTTACTTCCTGAATTTCAAATAGTTGCACCTGTGCCACTACACCCAAGGCAGCAGGTTGCTGGACTAATGCTGGTTTGGCCCAATACAGATAAAAAGGTCACTGATGGGGGCTGGAGCTGTTGGACTGCTTGGTCCCAATGCGTGCAGGGAGAACACACTCGAACTCGTCAGTGTAATAATCCTGCTCCAGGACCAGGGGGCAGGCCATGCCAAGGTGACAGCATCGAAAAAAGCTACTGTTCTCAGGCAAAATAATTGTACAAGTCTAAAAAAGGTGAGTAGCACCTCATTGTGGTAGTATTGTATTGTTGCCCCTTAGCCCAAACAGTATTTGGTGCCTTACAGGTTTTTTTTCCAGTAGAAGGAGAAATTGATGACCCATGTCAGGTATTCTTTGGTGCAATCCTGTTTGTTTACATCTGCTTTCTCCCTTTCAGCTGGCTTTCTCTGCTTTCTGCCTCTCTCACACAAATGGCTTGCTAAACCATCCATTAGCTGCTGTGTTTGCAATCAGTCACAGGGAAATCTCTCAGCCCACACAATTTAACCTCTGGTGGGCCTTGCCATGTGGTACACTGACTTGGGTAGTGAATTTCTATTGTTTCCAGCTATTACTGCATAAAGAAGCATTTAGTTGCTCCTTCCATTTTGCCTGAAGGAAGGGTGGTTAGCATCCCTATGGCTTTAACAAGGTCTGTGTGTGTCTAGATCAGATCTGCTTGGTGGCAGCCATTAACACCTTCCAACATATAAAGTGTATTTAAATGAAAAGGTTGTGCTCCATCATGACCTGTACCCCTCCCAAAGCATCCCCAATGGAAATATTTATGTGTGCATCATACATATGAAATAAATAAACCCTGTTAAATATCTGAATTAGATCCATGTTCTGCAACAGTGTTTAAAAACTCACCTTCCATCTTGTGTCTGCAGTTTTTGGATGCAAATAATTGTGTGCTCAGTTATGGTGCACCTGCAAATTGGGTAGTTGGGCATCTTTATGACCCATGTTGTGCTCACAAAATTGCAGGCACAAGAATGGAGATCTGGCTAAGACCAGGCTGAAAATTGAGTCCTTAAATTCCAGTTAGACTCTATATCACAGAGAGAGAGACATACAGAAAATGGGAGGCAAACAATGGAGTTAATCTCAGTTCAAGTTGAAAGTTCTTAACCCTGAATTTTCTTATTTGGTGAGTTTAATAAGACCTCCTAGTATTACTTTAACAGGAGTTTTGAGTCTTCCAATTTGAAAATGATGAAAGCAGTTTTTTATTGAAATGGGGGGGGGGAACCCTGCAAAAAACAGCAAAAATGTAGGAAAGGCCTGTAAGGTTTTTCCGGTGCAAAGTGGCTTTAAGCCAATAGGGACCAGCCACTGGAGAAGTCCCCCAGGACATGGGGAACTCTCTGTTGGTAGAGGTAGCTGCACTGCTCCCTGTGCCAGCTCGCTCTCACCCACAGTGCCAGGGGAAGGAGGGACATGTTGCTTTCAGGGAGTAGGCAAGACTGGGAACAGAACTGGCCTGCTGGAATGCAGCTCAGCCATGTCGTCTTCTAAAAGTGTAACACCTCTGAGGGCATTCATGCCCGTGGTCTAAGTTAGAGCTTGTGTGAGGGCCACGCATCCCTCAACAAAGGAGCCACATCTCCAGCACCTTCTCTCCATTCCAACTAACTGAAGTCCCTAAAATCACAGGAGCTGCTTTATTTTACTCCTGCAATTCACAATTGGCCTGTTTATAACACAGTCAGGAAGGTAAATGTCATAATAATGTACACTGAGCCTACATATCCAAGTATGTGTCCTACTGTATTGCACAATCAAATCACCTTACCAAATTAAAATACATTGAGGGTGGGAAGGGATAGCTCTGTGGTTTGAGCATTGGCCTGCTAAATCTTGGGTTGTGAGTTCAAGCCTTGAGGGGGCCACTTAGGGATCTGGGGCAAAAATCTGTCTGGGGATTGGTCCTGCTTTGAGCAGGGGGTTGGACTAGATGACCTCCTGAGGTCCGTTCCAACCCTGATATGCTATGAGGCCCTGATTTTCAGAAAAGCTAAGCATCCATAACTCCAGCTGAAGTCAGAGTTATAAGGGCTCAGCACTTCTGAAAAATCAGGCCTTCTTTGACTTGTTCAGTCTACATTAGAACCATATTCGAGACACACTAAGATCATGTTCCCAGTAAGCTGTTACATTCACCTACTTAAAATAAGGCAAACTATCTGATTGACATGATAGCTACTCTCTATGTGAATTCTCTAATATTCTTTCTTTTGACAGGTGTTTGTTATGAAAACAATACAGCCTTCAAAGGCATGCATGAACTCTGCAATTATTCTACCGCTCAAGCTTCCTGTTGGCAGAAGGATTGGAATTGTATGCTTCATGAGTGCCTATACCTTAAACAATCGCTAATCAAAAACAAAATAAGATAAAAATAAACATGGTTAAGGAGATTAGCTGTTGTGATTGGTGTTCAATGTGCATTTTGCTTTGCTTCCTTTTAGCACTGGGATACATGCTACCCAATGCCTCCAAGAAAAAATAATTTGTCATTATTGGCAAAAAAAGGAGAAGTATTGATGTAAATCATTTACATATTTTGTGGCTCTTGACTTATTGTTTCCTAGATCTGTGTTGCTCAGCTAGGAAGGGCATTATCTGCAAGTGGGTAGCCTGGGGCTGCAGGACTGGAGTGTCCTGCCTGGAATTAGTGATGGTCAAATCTCAGACAATGTGGGTAGGCAATGACAAGTTCCCACTCCCTCTCTATGACATGACAGATACCCAGCTTTAGCCACTCCCCACAACCTCTTCCTCAGGCCCCCTTGCAACTTTCCAGACAACCAGCCAGGCTCCCAACTTGGACCCTCCCCAACTCCCCAGCTTTACTGGCTTCTTAATGTTCTTCTCTGTCTGTTCCAGCTTTCTTCCTTGCTCTCTTCAAACACAGGTTCTGTTCTCAACTAGCAGAGTGAGGCATAACATTGAAAAAAATAACTTACGTATGACAATCAAATCATTTTCTCGTTGACCAAAATCTAACCTGCCTTTCATCTGTTTGTTTACTGTTGGTTATAGCTGTAACACAAAAATTAGTGGGCTTGATTCATATTTATACTAAGGCTTCCTTTACACTGCAAGAGCAAATGAGAATGTAGTTCAGAATATTTTTGCATACATCAGACATGGGGAAGTACTCCTGATGATAACTCTCAGTACTTAGTGTAGGAAAGAGGGTGGCCTAGTGGGTGGAACTCTGCATTGGGACTGAGTTCTATTCCTGACTCTGCCACTGGGTGATCTTGGGCATGTCACTTCACCAATCTTGCCTCAGTTTTCCCCTCTGTAAAATTGGGATAATTGTACTTGCTTCCTTGGTAAAGCACTTTGAGATCTGCTGATGAAAAGCACTGTATAAAAAGTAGGCAGTAGTAGTTGTAGATCGTAAGAGTAACATTTAAATGGCTTTGGGTGATGTTTTTGGGATCCTCACAATGACATGTCAGACTTTTTATATGATGAGCTGGGTGAAGAGTTACTGGTATCGGTGGAATCCCATTATTGTGACATCACATTTTTTTTTAAAAACCCTTTATCTAATTTAATTACTATCTCATCTCCTGCTCTTCACCACACATCCTGTTTCATCTGCCTGTTGAGAGTTAGATCCACATGCTTAGTCAATAAAATGTTTAAGAAACTATTTGGGGGGGTTTCCTAGTATTTAAAGCTCTGAATATTCATGGAACTAACGTTTTGGTTTATTATGAATCATTCGTGGGAGCCAGGAGAGGCAACATTTGAGAACTGCTATGATATGTGAGTGTGGGAGAGCAAGAGAACATAGCACCAAAAGACAGACTCTTGCCAGAGCTATTGCTTCTGCTGCTCATGACAGAGGTTCCTAAATCTATACTTAAAGCTTTCACACCCATTGTTAAACTCAGGGGCGGAAAATAGCACATATAGTAAAATAGGTTACTCTATGTGCATGCTGCTTAAAAAGCAGCCCAGAGTGATTATTCTGCATGAAAACGCCTTGCTGATTTCACAAGAAAAGTGAGACAACCCAGCCTGCCGTACATCTGCCTCAGGCTCTGAATCGCTGAGGGTTTTTACAGAAACGCTTTGAGGGAGGCATCGCTGACAAAAGATAAGAACACCAGAAATAGCACCATCACTCCCCCTACTTCTGATTTTTGCTAGCTAAGCAAATAGTTTAGAGGGGTTTTTCTTTTTTAATTAAAGAGAGATTAGATTTCTGTAGCGTGGACCTATCTTAAGTACTGATAGGCTCCCATTGAAGAAGTACCTACACACCTCACAATATTGTAATTTGAGATAGGGAAGTACTATTATTCCCGTTTTTTTACAGAGGGGAACTGAGGCATAGAGAAACTAGCTTGACCACATTCCCCCTGTGATAGAGCAGGAACATGTATTGAACCATCGTTCCTTTCTGTTTTGATCTAGAGTTGAATTCTGAACAGCCAAACATTCCGAGGTGTTTGAATAAGGGTTATTGCTCCAGCCATTATAGGCAGGGTTCCGGATTTAAATTCCAAACCCCCCTCAATATTAGAGCAGGAAAGTGATGGATTCAGGAGGATGTTAGCAAAGCCTGAACATTTGAATGTTGCTGGAAAGCAAGCATGAAAGGCTTTTAAAAAGAAAGGAGTCAAAATACGATTTTGAACTCAACCAAACACTAGTGGGAAAATGTTTATACTATTTTCTCATCTAGTCATTAACCTGTTTATCATCCTTTTGAAGATTATATAATGAACATATGTTAATTCACTTGTCCTTCTCAGCACTACATTGTATCCCAAGAAAATACATACAGCTATAAGCATTGTTAGGCCTCTGATAATATGCAAAACAAGGATTTTGCTGTTATAGCTTCCTGTGAAAGCTGGACAGACCACATAGACTCTCAAAAAAAGGAAGTGCACTCTGAAGGACAGAAACATTTTTTGCCACACAATATTGCAGTACATGCTCTTTACCAGACTTGCAGACACTGAGTTGCTGAAGCTATGGTAAGTACAGAACTTTCTATTCATTTACTTTTCATACACACATGCATATGACTTAGAACTAAAACTACAGTGGACATGACTGTAAAAGTTGCTGTCTGCTCCCAGCAATTTTCATTTCAGTTCCCTGCAGTTGAACTTCCTGCTGTTTAGTGAATGATGAAACTTTCAAATTTCTTTACTGTCTCTTCCCAAGGCCTGGTGTACACTTAAAAATTAGAGCAACGTGATGGTCACTCAGAGCTGTGTAAAAAATTGTGCCCTAAGTGCTGTAGTTAGGTGTAGATGCAGCTAGGTCAATGGAAGAACACTTCCATCAGCCTAGCTGCAGCCTCTCAGAGAAGTGGATTAACTACATCGATGGAAAATCCCCTTCTGTTGAGGTAGGACGCATCTACATTATAGCGTAATAGTGGTACACCTACAGCACCATAGCAGTGCCGCTGTAATGTAGATGTGGCCCAAGTGATCTGTACAGCAAAGGGTGTATTTTATTGATTCTAGCATTTGGAATTAAGAAAGAGAAAGGAATTGTTTCCTTCAAGAATAAGCAGGAAAAAAAAATGTGGTGTATCTTAGGGAGTCCAATGCCAATGTGAATGTGTAGCAACAGCCACACATTGGAAATGGGAATGAGTCAAGCACTTTAATTAGACCTCCAGAAAGCCTTTCCAGTGTCCTAATCTGAAATGTAAGAACATTGTAGCTAAAAAACTTAAAAGCATTTTATGTGACTATACAATAGAGCTGCACATTTTAGTAATCTTAGATGTGTTTCCTTACAAATAAAACTTCAATAGAATACAAGTCTTCTGTATAATACTATAAAGTTTACATTGTTTAGATATTTTATTAGGAAATCCTGATCAATGATTGGAGCCAGGAGATGGTGGCTAGGGGGTGAACAATATGAAGTCTGAATGAGAGTAGCTTTTAGTATGGGCTACCTTTTCCTCTGGGGATGATGTAGAAGTACTGTGAGTATCTGAATGTTTTCATCATGGTATATATATGCAAACGAAGCAATCTTTCATTAAGGGTAATGATTCTGTAAGATAGATTCTTCATTTGAACACTTCCATGTCAGTGCAATTGTGTGAAATGTGTAAACAGAGATTAACACAATCTGAAAGACTCTGATCTGGCTCCAGAGTCTGAACACCCCAAAGTTCAGGGGGATTTGGTTCAGGTCACCATATAGAGAAAGATGATGCATAAATGTTCAGATCCAGGTTTATTCTGCACCACCACCACACAACGTTTGGAATTTATGGATCTGGGCTTTTGGTTGAGCCCTTCTCTAATGATGAAATCTTTCATGAGTCTGAGGAATGGCTTCAAAGGCTTAGAGTAAAATTTGGGATATGTAAAAATGGCATTTCTTATTCATCAATAATTTACTTTGATTTTAATTACTAGTATTCATGATAGTTACTATCTAATATCCAAAGGCAAAATTCTGCTCTGTTACACCAGTGTAATTTGATTCAAACTCACTGAAGGTAATTTACACTAGCTTTACACAGGTGTAACTGGGTGGAAAAATTGGCTCTAAATTTGTACAAGACTAGTATCCCACAATCCTAACACATGTCAATTTTCTATTTATTGCAGAAATTCCACCCTTATCACTAGAGCTAGTCAATAAAGCCCCCAAATTTGCATGTACCCCTAGCACTTGCAAATCTCCATATTTAAATGTGTGTGGCTGGCACACAGCTACTCTATTGGCACAATTCAAATGTCTGGTTGCTTACCCAAATGGGGTTGTTTCAGTGTAGGGAGTATGTATGCAAGTATGGGGAGTGCACCTGTTCTGTGCTCCCATATAGTTTGAAAATAAAGAACAAATAACAGGGCCACTTTTTTCTTTAAAATTAAAAAAAAAATTCTCCAAGTTGCTTGGTCTGAATCCAGATTTCACTGGCAATTCAAAGTAATATAAAATAACTATGTGCATGTTTATGCTAGATTTATCTTAAACTGACAATTTTATAATACTGTTTCAAAGATACTGTTTTCACCTCTTCTGCTGAGCACCACAAGCATCCCAGCAATCTCTCAAAGGCAAATAAGCAATATTCTGCAAAGCTGCAGGAAGTGGAAATGAACTAAGGCATGAAATTGATAGATCTAGGAGTCCACTTAATCATCTAATGACCATGACCCAATATTGGCATTTGCTGATGTTTCAGCACACACCAGTAGCCATGGTCTGGAAGCATGCAAAATGTTTTTCTAGGGGCTTTCTCCTAAGTAACAGAGGGTCCCGTGGCACCTTTAAGACTAACAGAAGTATTGGGAGCATAAGCTTTCGTGGGTAAGAACCTCACTTCTTCAGATGCAAGTATGCTCCCAATACTTCTGTTAGTCTTAAAGGTGCCACAGGACCCTCTGTTGCTTTTTACAGATTCAGACTAACACAGCTACCCCTCTGATACCTGTCTAAAGTGTGCAAGGCTAAGGGGTGCTATATCTGAGAAGTTTCAGGGCTTCGCCTTACTGCCATAATGTAGCTGGAAGCTTACCCAACCTTAAACCAAAGGCCCAGTCTTATAACACTGGATGAGAAAAATACTGGGCAACACTAGTTACTGTCAATGGAGATAACTGAACCCAAGTTACTACATGGCTGAAACTGACTAAAGTATTGAGGAGAAATAGGTAGCATTCTCTGATGGTTTCAAACCCAGCTGTGTAATGCGGTTAGAAATAATCCTTAGTCCCCAGCCTTCCTGAAGTAGGATAATCCCATTGATAAGAGTGTTAAACCAATTGCATGAAACAGGAGAACATTTGAGACTTGAGAATCCAGGTGAATTGATAAGATAAACCCTTATCCAGAAGTTGACCAGATCAGGATGAAATGATGAAACTGGTGACTCATTTGGATCTAGAATTTGTTGTTAACTATTAATTCTTGTTGAAGACTGTATAGAAAAAGAAGGGGAAGGTGTGTGTATTGTGTTTTTCAATCTGTAGGTGGGGAAGGCACTAAAGAGAAGCTCTACCATGAAGCAGAAAGCGAGGGTAGCTTTATACTGTTCATTATTCCAATAAAGTCCCTTCTTCAGTCTGAGAAGAAATCAACTTTTTTTCTGTAATTCTTTACTATTCTCACACAACAGGATTCAAGATGAAAATGCAATCCCAAATCCAGATTTTAAATACATTTAATTTGGGGGCTATTTGGATTGTTTTATTAATATTATTATTAAATATTTATACTGTGGTAGTGCCTAGAGTTCCCAACCAGGTCAGGATCCCATGTTAGGCACTATATAGAAATATAATAAATGATAATCCCTTCCTCAAAGACTTTACAATCTAAGACACCAATTCTGCAAGTTACTTAAGCACATGCATAACTTTAAGCATGGGACTACTCATGTATTTAAAGTTATGCACATACTTAGGGCCATGAACTGGTTGGTTGTTTTTTTCAAACCATCTTTTAACTAAGTAGGACAAAACCCTCAGCATCTTATTTTCAGAGACCAACTTCAGACTAGCAGCATTAAAAATATGAATTTAGTAAACGCGTTAATTAATAGTGAAGGAACGGTAACAGCTTTGAAGTAGAGTTGGAAAGAAGAATGCTAGGTGTGTTTTAGCGGAGTTTGGGACAAACCCTATCAAACGAGTGAGCTTGTTGAAATAAAGCCATTTGCCACACTCTTATCTACAGCACTTTTTAAAAGTGCACATAGTGCTTCTGAAAGGTACAGGATAGACAGTGTTGAACAATGAAGTAATCTGTTTCTCCAATGCAGTGCGAGCTTACCCCGTGTCACCCAGCCAGTATGACTAAAGCATGACCCTCGGGGATGACTTTGAGGTTGAAGGAACATTTCTAATAATGGGGCTGTTCATTTCTTGAGCTCTCTATGAAAACTGCCTGAAAGACTGTCTATTGGGATATTTTATGCACCATTGTTTCAGCCTGTAGAGCCTTCAATGCTTCTCCTCCACACAAGCATGCTGTCTCCCAAGTTTTTGAATGATTCTGCTTAGATTTTTTAGTTCTAGCAAATTCTTTCTTGATCTGGTTGCTTAGAAAACTTCCCCCACTGTGGTTTTAAAAGTGCAAACACTGAAACAACAAACAACCTAAAAAGAGATGATATGTCAAATTGAATTTCATTGAAGAAATAAACTGTTAGCTACAAAAACAAAGGTGCATGCAAAGAGTCTACATAGCAACCGAGTTTAATTTTCTTCTCCATTTTGGGAGAAAACAAGTTGGTTGATGTAATTATTTTACTGCATGAGTTAAACACTCACTTGTTTTAGCCCACTAGGATTAATGTTGCTGAGAAACTAGGTGATGTAAAAGATACCAAGAAGATGGTGGTTTCTTTGTTATTGTCAGCGTCCACTATGCTTTGTGGTGTCAGAGCAAGACAGGACTTGGCAATCTGGCACATATTGAATCAAGACACATTTGTGACTGTGAATCAACATAAATAATAGAGGATTATTCTCAGTATTGGCTGAAATCCACAAACTATATATTCAGTCAGAAATGCGACACACATGGGCTATCACTGTTTTAAACATAGTTGCCTACTTATGCCAATAGGCTGCCAAAAAAATTACTTTTTAGTTCCCCATCTATATGAACTATAAGATGCCCTGCATAACAGGTTTTGCACAACAGGTGTTGCATGTACATATTTTTTCCTAAACGTAATTTGTTTTGATGCTCAGAGTTTCAAAGACCTTCCATTGGGGGGATCATTTTCCCACATGAAGGGCTACAGATTTAGTGATCCTTTTTAGTTGCACCTGCCAACAAGTGAACATAACTGTTCTGTGCTCAGAAAATGCTTTATGTGCTCCATCATCTGCACTGGCTTCAAGATCATCTCTGGGTGCAACGGAAGATACTGAAGTTTACTCTCGGGAGTCCTTTATTATGGATGGGGACCTGGTAGCCTCAGTTCTCAACTCTGCGGTTTACACACAAGCATTAAGCTCACATTTGGATTCACAGTGTGCAGTTGGAACCTTAGCTGCAGGCACAGGGCAGTGTGAAACTGTGTGGGAGAAGTGGGTTGGGGGAGAGTGGTGCCAGGCAAAAGCTATTTGCAACGCTTCTCTGCTGGGCACCCAGAGCCAGCTGTGACAACTGCAAAGCAAGTGGAGATGGCCCAGAACGGGGAGAGGGGGCAAGGCAGGGCTGGCCTGGAGACATGCTGATTTGGCACATTTCTCGTTGCTGGCAGGTCTTCCATAGAGCCCTGGTTGGAACTTACAGCTACCTCTATTTCCCTTTCCCTACAGCATGAATGCCTCCATCACAATAGCTGCCCCACTGACAGGGAGGGAAAATCAATTTGCAATCCCTGTGCCACTGTGCAAAGGACATAGGACCCATCACTGATCCATTGTTGCCATCCAGAATAAGTCCTGCAATGCAGTCTGCTAGAGCAGACGCCTAAGCCCACAAGGAGTCCTACTGATTCTATGTGAGGACAGTGATCCATGTCAGATCAGAGATTAGGTGAACTCCTAGGTTGCATATGCAAGTCACTTGGGAAGCTGCTAATGGTGGCTGTAGAATTGTTTTTCATTTTGTGGCAGGTTGTTTCTGTGTATTCAGACCTGCCCTGTATGTTTGGGGAAGGTGGGGCAGTGGCCAGATACGTCACCCTAAATTGTGGAGCCCTTGAAATGAATCCCAGTGGAGGAGATTGACACAAGGTTGGTGTATAATGATGGGCAGCTGCTGCAGGAATGGGGGGGGCAGGCTGGGATCAGAGCTGGAGTCTGTCAGGCCACTTGGTAAGTGATGGGTTACGTGGAAGCCAGGATATGTCTGTGCACTGGCCAGTCCTATGTAACCCAACTGCACAATCCCTGGTTGGTGAGGAAACAGATCCCATTTTGCTAGCTGAAGTTGTGAGTGTTCCAGGTCTTCAAGTGGGTAGTAAAGAGGTTTTCCCAGGCAGGGCTGTCCCTACGCAAAGTACGCAGCTGCGTAGGACATCAGGGAATCTGGGAGGCCTGAGGCAACACACACACCCTGCAGGGGGGCTGCGTAAAGCACCAAAATGGCTAGGGATGGCCCTGTCCCCAAGTACTCAAAATGTACTGATGATGTTATTCTGAAAGGTGCGTTTTCCACTGTTGGTCCCTCAGAGTGCAGCCATACATTCCAGAGCAGCTTCAGGATAAGAAGTATTGCTCTGTGCATAATGGTGATTAAGTTGCCAATACAGAATTTCCCCTTCCATAGTGCGGGGACTGGCCCCTCGAAGTAAGAATACACAGCAAAGCCTCAACAGATCCCAGAAAGAAAGGCAGTGGTGTTTTCATGGATTATTCTTTTCTCGTTGTTTTCCCACCTGCTACTAGTAGCTAAAAGAATTAAAACTTTACAAAAGTTATACAATTACATGCAGGGATTCACACTAACAATTCTATCCCTTATTCCTTTCTGCATATCTCACTTCCCCATAACACACACGATCTTCTGTAATGAGGAAGTATGCAAATAAACTTGTGCATGTAAGTACTGCTCTCTCCCGTGGATGGAACATCCTCCTAAGTAATTGCACCCTCAAGTTCACAGATGACACTAAGTTGGGGGGAGAGGTAGATACGCTGGAAGGTAGGGATAGGGTCCAGAGTGATTTAGACAAATTGGAGGATTGGGCCAAAAGAAATCTGATGAGGTTCAACAAGGACAAGTGCAGAGTCCTGCACTTAGGAAGGAAGAATCCCATGCACCGCTAGAGGCTGGGGACTGACTGGCTAAGCAGCAGTTCTGCAGAAAAAGACCTGGGGATTACAGTGGATGAGAAGCTGGATATGAGTCAGTAGTGTGCCCTCGTTGCCAAGAAGGCCAATGGCATATTGGGCTGTATTAGTAGGAGCATTGCCAGCAGATCAAGGGAAGTGATTATCCCCTCTATTCAACACTGGTGAGGCCACACCTGGAGTATTGCGTCCAGTTTTGGTCCCCTCACTACAGAAGGGATGTGGGCAAATTGGAGAGAGTCCAGTGGAGGGCAACGAAAATTATTAGGAGGCTGGAGCACATGACTTACGAGAAGAGGCTGAGGGAACTGGGGTTATTTAGTCTGCAGAAGAGAAGAGTGAGGGGGATTTGATAGCAGCCTTCAACTACTTGAAGGGGGGTTCTAAAGAGGATGGAGCTCAGCTGTTCTCAGTGGTGGCAGATGACAGAACAAGAAGCAATGGTCTCAAGTTGCAGTGGGGGAGGGCTAGGTTGGATATTAGGAAACACTATTTCATTAGGAGGGTGGTGAAGCACTGGAATGGGTTACCTAGGATGGAGATTCCACCACCTCCCTAAGAGATTTTTAAGTTCAGGCTTGACAAAGCCCTGGTTGGGATGATTTAGTTGGTATTGGTCCTGCTTTGAGCAGGGAGTTGGACTAGATGACCTCCCGAGGTCTCTTCCAACCCTAATATTCTATGATTCTAAGTACAGGGTACAAGATATTTTTGCCCATACAGATTAAAATGCCAACCTCTATATATCATGCCATTCCAAATGTAAGCAGGCGAGAGCTCATTCAGACCCTGGCATCTAGTAATGAGCTGAGGGGAAAGACTTCAGGAGCAGTCCCTATGTGCATTGACACATTTACTCTGCCCAGGTGCTCAGCAGACAGATCTGCTTTGCCAAAGTGATCAATTTTGGCTGGTTTTGGGTTACAAATAACTTTGGATGCAGAGATAATGAAATGTTGTTATTCTTAGTGTATAAGTAAGGGGCAGCAGAACTATACTTAGCATGTCCTGCTGAGGGGATCATCCTAAACAGAACCTCACTTGGCAAGCAGGAGATGGGGATGCCAAATTCCCAGGAAAAGGAAAGAGGGCAGGGGGTTCCTACCTGATGGTGTGGACTCTGCCTAGAGAGTCCTAGACTCCATTTGATCTCCCCTTTCCAGTGTTTAAAGACAGAGCTGATTGGATTCAAGGGAGCATCCTTGTTTCTGGTCAGTTCTGATTGCTAGAACTGAAATCACTGGTGAGCAGACCTAGGGGCTAAGCCTTGGACCTGGTTGGCAGGGGGGGGGGGGGGAGGGCAGTATTGCAGTGAAAGACAGACAATGAAGAGGCAGCAGCAGACAAGTACCCCACTACCCAGTAAGAGCTAGGCTAAGTGATGGAACCTTAGAACATGGCATCACGGAAATGGCAGTGAGCTGGCAAGCAACAGCAGTGATAGCAGCAGCAAGCAGCCAGCAATGGCAGAGCACAGTGGCAAGTGGTGGCAGACAACAGCAGCGAGCCAGTTGCAGAGGGGGTGGCAACAGCGGAGACATTGCTTGACACCCTCCTCCTTTTTGGGATGGGGCAAACCCATATGAACATAGTGCTGAACTCTGGGTCTCTGCTAACTAAGGACAACCCGCTGTGAAAGAGTGTGGTGCAGCAGAGGGAAAGGGGAGTGGTGTGCTAAAGGCACATTTGTTCGTTGTACTTTCACACCACACTGTGAGAAACTGAGGTGAAGGACACTGCCCAGAGTACTGTAGGATAGGTGTTTGTTAGCTAATAGTTATATGCTTTTGAACTGCGCTGATGGTGTTTTCCCAAATTAATGCTGAGTTCCCTCTCCCTTTTCATAAAAATGCTCGTTTGTTACACACACACTCAGTGCTTGCGAGTGGGGAAGTATTGCCTCTTAGAGGCAACTGGAGTGGTGTTAACTTTTTACAGCTTACTGGGTGGGGGCTCGAGCTTGTTCTGTTTTGTATTGATAAGATGAACCCCTAGATATTGAACCCAGCCGTTGCTGCTGCCTCAGCCCAACATAAGGGTTACACAGTAGGGATTAAACACCTTCTGTCTATGTCACTGTTCCTGCATCGCCTCTGCCCCTACAAATAGAATTTAATAAAATGATCTGAGGAGAATAGAGTTCATGCCTAAAAGAAAATCACTGGAGTCCCTTTACACATAACTTACATTGACCTCTTAATTGATTTTGAATTAGATGCACTGAGGTACAATAGAGTGCCTGGAATACAAGTGTTATAAGGACTGCCTGAGGGAGGGAGGAGTTTGTTCGAGGCCCTATCTGAGAGGGCCCCCAAATCGAGTGATGCTGCTATCTGATGCACAGGGTCGCCATGCCACTCACCAAAACTGGTCCCTCTGTCATGACGGAAGGGTGGCCAAGCTAAACCTAAGTGACGCTACGATCCCATGCACCATGTCACAATGCCCAAAGCAGGGAACTGGGCACTGGACCCAGCCATGTGGGACAGGAGCCAAGTTTCTGCTGTGCAGCTCACTCTCCAAACTACCTCACCCCCACCCCAGAGCCTCCTGTCAGTGGTAATATATTTAGAAGGATGGTCCCATTTCAGATTTTGCCCTGGACCTCTGTGTAGCCCTGGCTATAGCACTCCCAAATGGGAACAATGTAACAGTAAGAGTATATGTAGGTGTTAGATAAATCTGCTTGAAAGTAACTTACTAGGTGAACTCAAGAGACACTGACAGAGGCAGCTAACAGGACAGTTTTGGACAGAGTTGAGAGAGGGAGTGTGAGAGGCTTTCCTTCCAGATTCAGCACTATATGTGATATCAAGATGCCCAGCAATGGAACAGTGGTGGTGACCTGCAATGGATGTGCCACATTCTCAGACAGAAGGGATTCCTGTGACGTGCAAATTGGTGGCTATGCTGGAGAAAAATTGGAGGGGCAAGCTGAGATGCTGCTGAGAAGCTGAGTTCCTGGACACATTTAGGAAACACCAGTATCCCAGGTTCAAGGAAGAATGGAGATGGCCACAAAGGAATCAGTGAGATAAGTCAGAGGAGGAGGCTTGGCAGCTCATAACCATCAGCGGCAAGAGGTCATGGCGGCATTCTATACTTTTGGAGACGGATGAGGATAGGCAGACTATGTCCACGAGAGAGAATTCCATAATGCTAGAGATTTCAAAAATGATACCAGTCCTCTGCATGGAAACTATGGAAGATACCTCTCAAGTTCCAGCAGGTCCAAGGGGATGGAGAGATGTATAGGACACATGTGGATGGCAGGTCAGCCCAACTTGTAAGAAAAATCAAGCTTTCCCACAAACCTGGGACCAACTGTTCAAGGAAGCCAGATGCACCTTGGAGATTTGATATTCAGAAGACTCAAAGGAACATTCTAAAAGGGGTAGGCATACAACAGGGACAGTGTGCTGTCTTCCCAAAGCCAAGACATGAGATGTCATGCAAGACTGGATAGGCTTCTGAAGTCTATGAGCAAGGATGTGGACAATAAAATTAATCAGAGGACATGAAGAGAAGAAATTTTTGAATTGCCTATACACCAATGCTAGGAGTCTGGATAACAAACAAGAGGAACGGGAATTGCTCATTTAGGAGTATAAATTCAACCTAGTTGGTATGACTGAAATCTGGTGGTATGCTTCACACAACTGGAATGTTATTGTCAATGTTAATGTCAATTTATGAGGGACTGAAGAACAGAAGGGGAGGAGGAGTGGCACTTTGTCAAAAATGGCACTAACTGTTTCTGTGTCACTGATAACTCAAAATAATAAAATGATCTTAAAAGCTTTGGATTATTCTAATAGATAAAGCACAAGATGGGGTATTAGCTGGTGGCTGCTACAGACCACCAAATCACACTAAGGAATAGGATGGCTATCACTTTATGCACCTGTCTGTAATATATAGGGAGGAAAATTGTGAGATCCCGGGGAATCTCAATTTGAGTGACATATGCCAGAGGTCACATGTTGCCAATATGAAAACAACCTTGGAATTTCTAAACATTGTAGATGACAATTTCCTAACTCAACACATGTTGCACCCAACATGGAAAAATTCTATATTAGACCTTGTCCTAACAGATAAAGAGGAATTGATCACAGAATTAAAAGTTAATGGCAGCTTAATACAAGTGATTGTATTTATAATGTGCAAGACGACTAACATCCAGGCCAGTTTTTTTTTGTATGTATACACCCACCCACCCACACGTTTAATAGGGCCAGTTTCACAAAGCTGAGCCAAATCAGCTGTGAGGAAGAATTTAATCAGAAAAATGTGAATGATAATTGGGAATAATTTAAGAGCACCTGACTAAATACCCAAGAAGCCACAATCCCACAATTGAGGAAGAAGGCTGTGCTGGTTTAAATAAAAAATAAAAATAAAAATAAAAAAAACCCACACACACACCACCTGGTTTAGAGGGGGAAGAGAAGACTGCTGTAAAAATAAGTATTATTATCATCATATAAACAAATGGAAGAAAGGGGAAGTTTATTGTAATGAATATAAATCAGAAGTTAGGAATTGTAAAAAATTGATAAAGTAAGCCAAGAGACAGAAGGACACCTCTATGGCCAGCACAGTTAAGGAAAATAAGAATGTGGGTTTAATATATTAGGAAAAAAGAATCCTGACAATGGTATTGGACCATTACTAGATGGAAGTGGTATTAATTCATCATTCTAAGACAGAACCGGCAGATGTGCTCAATAAATATTTCTCTTCATTTGGTGAAAAAAAAAAAAAAAAAAAACAGGACACAGCTTCATCATGTAGAGATAACATTCTTTCCATTCTACCACTGAAGGAGGTTAAACAGAAGTTACTAAAGTTAGACATTTTTAAATCAGCAGATCCAGATAACTTACATCCAAATGTTTTAAAAGAGCTGACTAAGGAGCTTACTGGACTCTTAATATTGATTTCAATAAGTCTTGGAGCACTAGGGAAGTACCAGAAGACTAAAAGAAAGTTAATGTTTTGCCACTATCTAAAAAGGGTATATGGGATGACCAGGTAATTATAGGCCTGTCAGCAGGACATGAATCCCAGGCAAGAAAATGAAGCATCTGATACAGGACTCAATTAATAAAGAATTAAAGGTGGATAATGTAAGTAACGAAAATCAACATGGGTTTATGGAAAATAGATCATGTCAAATTATGTTGATATCTTTTTTGATGAGCTTACAAGTTTGCTTGATAAAGGTAATAATGTTGATGTAATATATTTAGACTTCCGTAAGGTGTTTGACTTGATTCCACATGACATTTTGAGTAGAAAACTAGACTGATATCAAATTAACA
This sequence comes from Trachemys scripta elegans, assembly GCF_013100865.1. Classification (NCBI taxonomy): domain Eukaryota; kingdom Metazoa; phylum Chordata; order Testudines; family Emydidae; genus Trachemys; species Trachemys scripta. The sequence goes on along the minus strand of NC_048303.1, from coordinate 24,851,991 downwards.
TGGCACACATTAAATGGATTTAAAACTGGCTAGCTGATAGGTCTCAAAGTGTAACTGTAAATGGGGAATCCATATTGAGTGGATCTGTTTCCAGTGGTGTCCCACAGGAATCGGTTCTTGGCCTTACTCTATTTAGTATGTTTATCAATGACCTGAAAGAAAACATTAAATCATCAATGATAAAGTTTACAGATAACATGGAAATTGAGGGAGTGAAAAATAATGAAGAGGACTGATCACTGAATCAGTGAGATCTAGATCGCTTGGTAAACTGGGTGCAAGCAAACAATATGCCTTTTAATAGAGCTAACTGTAAATGTATACCTCTGGGAACAAAAGAATGTAGGCCATACTTCAAGGGTGGGGGACCCTGTTGTGTGAAGCAGTGACTGAAAAAGATTTGGCTGTTGTGGTGGATAATCAACTGAACATGAGCTCCCACAGTGACACTGTGGCCAAAAGAGCTAATGCAATCCCGGGATGCATAAGCAGAGGAATCTTGAGTAGGAGTAGAAAGGTTATTTTACTTTTGTATTTGGCACTGGTGTGACCGCTGCTGGAATATTGTGTCTAGTTCTGGTGCCCACAGTTCAAGAAGGATGCTAATAAATTGGAGAAGGTTCAGAAAAGAGCCACTAGAATGGTTAAAGGACTAGAAAATATACCCCATTGTAATAGATTTAAAGAGCTCAACTTATTTAGTTTAACAAAGAGAAGGTTAAGAGGTGACTTGATTACAGTCTATAAGTACCTACATGGGGAACAACTGTTTAATAATGGGCTCTTCAATCTAGCAGAGAAATGTAAAACATGATCCAATGGCTAGAAGTTGAAGCTAGACAAATTCAGACTGGAAATAAGACAAATATTGAATGGTAAGAGAACTTAACCATTGGAACAATTTACCAAGAGTTGCAGTGGATTCTCCATCATTGACAATTTTGAAATCAATATTAGATCTTTTTCTAAAAGATCTGCTCCAGGAATTATTTTGGGGGAAGTGCTATCACAACATAACACAAATTATTAATGCTTTTTGTTGTGGGTTTGGTGGTGGTGGTGGGATTTGGGGCCCAATTCTGATCCAATTAATTTAAGCAGGAATCTTCTGCCATTAACTTCAGGAGGGGCAGGATTAGGTACAATAGCCCTCATTCAGCAAAATAATTAAATACCTGCCTAACATTGAACATGAGTAGCTAATGGGATTTCTCAGGTGCTTAATGCAAAGCATGTGCTTTATTGAATCAGGGTCTATATGTCTGGGTTAGTATGTTGCGCCTTGTGGCTGGTTGCAACCCCCCAAAAAAACTCCCAAAAGACATGAGTCCTTCTATAGGTGACAACGAGCAGCTCATTCTTTAGCTCAAGTGCTAGAGGTTTATGACCCATAGTACTATGAATCTAGTCGTGGCTCACCACGTATTTGTGGCTTAATACTGAGAAGTGGAAGAAACTAAACAAGGCAATTTGCAATGTCTCATTACAAAGCCAATCTCTCCTCATTTTTCCAGACTGTGCTATGTACTTTGTATCCCTCAGGTTGCACTGCAGAATTAGAAACGTGTACAGATCCTGCAAGGTGCTCCATGATAACTGACCTCTGTACCCTTGCGGAGGCCCAGTGAAATCACTGGACGTCACAAAGGATCTGGGCTCCATCTGAACAGAGTTGGTTAGGGCTTGTCTAAACAAACACAAGCTGAGGCATCAGCACATCATTTGTTTCCATTAGTAATTTTTTCACCTGTTTGACATACTTGAAATGTTGTATTTGTCTTTGCTGGTTAAAGATATTGTCTTCTAATACAAACTCATTCACCCACCCAATGATGAGAATTACCATCACCTATGTTTATTGGGTTTTTGTGGAGGAGCAGGTAACAGCTTCTCATTAGAATATTTTACATTAATATAGAGACCCCATTACCACTCAGCTCCTTCCTCCTACAATAATTACACTGTGCATGTCTCCTAGTAGGATTTAGGGAAACATCCCATAAAGAGGTCTGCAAGTTTTAGGGTTTTTTTTGTTTGTTTTTGTTTTTTATGTTTTGCCTATCCACAGTGTCACCCAACTCTTGCATTGAAGTCACACTTGAGGATAAGCTTGTCTTCCTTGGCTGTAGCATTCAGGACTGCACAAGAGCACAGTAAAACTGCTCCTTGTTGTCTTCGTCATTGTCAAATGTGGAAGCATATGCACTGATGACCATAGCCAAACTGGTTGTTACTAAGTTTAAGGCAAAGAGTCACGAGACATTCGTTAATAGCCATAGGGAACTCTAAAAGCTGGTTAGCCATCTTGTTCTTGATGGCAAAACCAATCCAATGAGTACGCCTCTCTTCAGATGACTTTCCTTTCCAACACAAAGTATAGCCACTTCCATCTTCTTTCTGTTGGCCTTAATCTGCTCAATGTGTCTCATTTAGGGCAGCAATAGTGATTTCATATCTTGCAGATTTCTAGCTATTATGGCAGTTCTTTCAGAATAGTCACTGCTCGGGGAATGTGACCATTCCAAGTTGCAAACTTCATTACTTTGCTTTGTATTTTCTAACCATAGGTAGAGTGATTCCACTGGACACAGCCATCTAGGTTGGGGCAGGGGGGAGGTGTTGAGACAGCCTATGCTTAGGCAACCTTTTCTAGCTCCTTCCTCACTCAGGGTGAGCAGAGGGAATCCTGAAAAGGACTGCTCAGTCGCAGCCACCAAATTGCACTTCTGCCTCATAAGTCCAAGTGCAAGACAACCCACATGTGGCTGCTGCCTGCATGATGCAGATTTGTGACTAGGGACTCCCAGAGATCATTGCTCCTGTCCGCACCACCACTTATCCATCACTGCAGGACTTTGTTAGTGGGAGACGTTAACCCATCCTTGTCGGAGGCCTACATGAGAAATCTTTTAATGTGGGGGAGCTGGTGCAATCTCACAAAACTTGACCGGAAGGAGCCCTGGACCTAGTGGCAGGGAATCCTGAGACAACCAGAGGCCTCCATCCTGCTGCAGCCCTCATCTGCTTTCACAGCCGCAGAGAACTGACAGGTCCTTGAATATGCCTATTCCACCATGGGGTCTTAGGCACCATTGGGAAAGAAGGGGTGGGGAAAGTCAACTCTAATGGCATTCTCCTCCTTAGCAAGTGTGTGGAACATGATTTGCTTGTCACAAAGACCATCTTTAGACAGACGGACAAATATAAGACCACTCGAAAACACCCATTTTCCGGACACTGGCATCTTCTGGACTATGTCATCATCAGATCCATGATCACACTGATGTCCATATTACACAAGCTATGAGAGGTACGGATGACTGATATGAACAAATGATGGTCCATCCAGCAATCATGAACATGTGGCTTGTACCACACCACCATAAAAACTGAAAGGAATGCAGAAAAGATTTAACATCAGGGTGCATCAAAATCATGCTAGTTGGGAGACTCTTCAACAACACCTCTGAGAGGCTCTCTAGTCTGCCTGACAACATCAATGACATCCAAATACATTGGGAGAAGTTCAAGATCATTATTCACAAGGTATGTGCTCAATCAATTGGATATTCCACGCAACACTATCAGGATTGGTTTGATGAAAACAACAAGGAAATCCTAGCACTTATTCATCAGAAAAGACACGCACTTTGCACAATAAGCCTTCTAACCAGCAAAAATGAGAGACTTATCGGATTAAAGCTGTAGTTCAAAGGAGACTGTGTGACATTAAGAATCAGTGGTGGCACGCAAAAGCATGGAGATCCAGAGCTTTGCTGATCAACATGACATGAGAAGCTTTTTTCAATCAACAAAAGCCATCTATGGGCCAAGCTTAAGCAGCACAACCCCTCTGCGATCCTAAGACAGCTTCCCCATTCTTAAGGAAAATGCAGCCCTGAAGCAATGTTGGAAGGCACATTTTGAGATGCTATTGAACTGCGAATCTGAAGTCTCAGATACCACCATCCAGTCCATTCCGCAGCATCCAGTAACAGAACCTCTTGCCTCCCCCCCCCCCCCCCATCTTCTGAGGAAGTTTGGTGTGCTATTGCTCAGATTAGAAACAAGGTGACGCACCCAGATGGCATCCCCAGGGAGGTCTTCAAAGCTGGTGGAATAACGCTCATGCAAAAACTTCATTATCCCAAATCCTAACAAGAAGTTGATGAGGAAATTCCACCCAGCCTAAAGAGTGCCAATATTCTGACCATTTTTAAGAAAAGGGACAAGTCAATGTGTGGGAATTATGGAGGCATTGTCTGCCTCTCCATTGCCAAGAAGATCCTGGCTTGCATCCTTTTGAACCATCTCCTCCCTCTTGTCAAAGATGTTATTCCAGAATCCCAATGTGGTTTCAGACTCTCGGGGCATCACCGACCTGATTTTTGTTGCATAACAAGAGAAGTGTAGAGAACACCACCACCCATTGTTTATAGCATTTATTGACCTAACTAAGGCCTTTTGATTCCATCAGTCATGAAGCATTATGGAAGGTGCAGTCTAGATTTGGTTGTCCATTGAAGTTTATCCACATTCTCAGGCTACTTCATGATGGGATTGACCACCACCATCCTCTGTAATGGGTTGGAGATGGACCCGTTCACCATCCATACTGGTATTAACCAGGGCTGTGTTATTTCCCCCACACTTTTTTCCCATCGGTCTTGGCGTGATCTTGATTCTCCCGCCTTCCTTCCAGAACTGGGATTGAGTATGGCATTGTAACGATGCTGGCTTTGGTGGAACCCAACTGAGAGATACCAATTCAGGACAAATTGCTTAAAGCAGGGTATTTACAGCTCAAGGCTGGGGTTCCTTTGCACACCAAGGCAAACCAAACCAGCCAAACAGAGAAGTCTTCAGTTTTACCCCACTGGCTAACCATAAGTCACACAAGCAATTTCCTTAGACACTCCAGTTTCCCAGTACCACCATGAGTGCCACTCATTATGGGGACAAATGGTTATGAAAACCAATACTCCAGTAAAAGAAAAAAAGGTTCTCCCAATCCCAAAGGACCAAGCCCCAGACCCAGGTCAAATCAGATCTTGCCCATAAATCACTGTTGCCAATCCTTTAGAATCTAAAGGTTTAGTCATAAAAGGAAAAAGATAAAGATATAGATGAGAGCTAGAATTGGTTAAATTGAATCAATTACATACAGTAATGGCAAAGTTCTTGGTTCACACACCCCACACAAAATTGATTCAGGAAGGGATGACAATCATCACTGACTGCATCCCAAGTGCTCCCCATCCTTGGTTCTGTCTTACTACAGCTAGTATTGGGTTAGAAGCCATATCAATGTACAACAGAAACGGTTTATCAAAGTCATGTTCAATAACATGATTGAATCTCTTTACAAACTCAAAGTTGATTAGAACAATAGTGAATTGGATCTGCTCTTGCAGCATGGTTCCTGTATGTCTTATGTGATCTTGCCAACAGTTAAAGAACATAGCTACTTTATTCATACAAGCTCTGGCAAATGTTTAGAACCCAATTAAAATCAAGTTACTGAAGATATTAATGTTGTCCATAGTATAAGAATCTTGGCATTTAGCGGTGAAAGCAATATGGTAGTGTGCCTCAGTTTCCCTTTTCATACAGCACATCAGGTTTGGAATGTCTTTTCCCCTGTGAAAAGATCCAATACTGTTTACAGGCATTAACTGTGAAACATCAGCATAACAAGGCCTTTTAACAAAGTATGTTCTCATGTAACATGTTCAAAGGTTTTTTCAAAAGATTAGTCTCATTGTACATTGTTACAGTTCTTGGTAATAGCAACACATTAGTTACAAAAATTACCATTAGCAACAACAACAAATCATTGCAAGTGTCCATCTACAATCATTTTTGTCAGGCCACACCTTTGGCTCAATACCATTGGGGTTTTGGCTAGGGGCGGTAGGTTTGTATAATTTTTGGTGGTGCCCAGAACAAGTCCAAGTCCCGCCTCCCCCGTGCCTTGTAAGCCAATATACAGTAACTCCTCACTTAAAGTGGTCCTGGTTAACCTTGTTTTGTTGTTACCTTGCTGATCAATTAGAGCAATGGCTCTCAAACCCTTTTTTCCCATGGACCACTTGAAAATTGCTGAGGGTCTTGGCGGACCACTTAATGATCTTTCCAAATGTTGTTAGTACCGTTAGCTAACTATTGTAAAGCGCTTTGGATAAAAGTGCTATATAAAAAAAAAACCTTCATAATAATTAACTTTTTTTTGTTTTACACATAAAAGCACACAACTCATATTTTAATATCAGTAGTCTTAACTTTTCTAATGCAACTTTTAATCCGGGGGCGTGGCACTGGGGGGGCGGGCTCCGGTTGCGCGGGGCTTGGCGAGGGGGCAGCACCGGCGTGGGACTGGAGGGGGGTTCCGGCGGCGCTTGGCAGGGGGCGGGGACA